>NC_143012.1:180518877-180669577 GCF_055824585.1 Amblyomma mixtum | reverse complement strand
TCCCCCTTCAAAGAAAGTGCTTCTGCGTATGACGACACCATACATGGTGTCGTCATACGCCTTCCACTCGGCGCTATGTGCTGCGGAGAAGCTTGGAAGCCATAGTGGTTTCCATCGGTGATTACATCACCATTTCGAATGCAAAGCCAAAAAGACGTCGCATGCTCTGCTACCAAGTTTGACACATTCGGCCATTTTGACCTCGTCTATAATTCTAAATCCTATGCCGATGCTCTTTAAAGGGCAACTCCAGAGATATTTCGATGATCTCAGAAGACAATGAAGTTTGCATTGTAAGTTCCTCTCGAAGCCTGGATTGTGCGTGCCACACGACACGCCTGAGAACAATTGACATTTCCGGCAAAATAATTTCAAGTTAGCTTTCCATTCGCCCGATCCGCGCTGTCAAACAGGCAGTTTTAATGGCCAACCCTGTGCATGATGACGTCACGCTGGGCACAGCTTGGCAGACGGAGCAGACGATCGGCGGCCCGGCTATCCGGGCAGAGAACGGCTTTCGAGGGTTCGGTGTTCGGTTGCAGCCTTCTCTCGCAGTTTGTATTCGCTCAAGTGATTTTGATGGCCTGTTCCGTGTTGTTGGACGCATGATTCACTCGGAGAAGACGACAGGAATGTTTTGCCACGCATCTGCCAGCTATAAGGCACTGCCCGGCGCATCACTTGGTCCACGGCTCCGAGGGAACGTTTGCTCGGAAGATTTCTAGTTGTGGAGAAGCAGCTATGGAGAGGAATCGAGCGGTCGTGTGTTTAGTAAATAGTTCGAAGGTGTTTTTCGAGGAACAACAACGCTTGTTGCTACGGTACAGAAAGCTCACTCGCTATGAGCCCGTTTCGTACCGGCGGATCCCAAGCATGCCCGAGACACCTCACTTGATTCAAGGCAAATGAAATGTTATTGTTGCGCTTTTAATGATAAATTGAGTGTAGACTCTCCATAATGTTCAGCCGCCTACGTACTCGCTGTAACATTGCTGAACGAAATATTGCTTTGGCACAAATGTGCCCGCGTGCATAATAGCGTCACAAATTACAGTGAATGTTTTCGAGAGCTCCTAGCACTAACGTTTTCAGCCGCTGTGGCTGACTCTTTGTCACTTTGCCTTGAGGGATTTTCCCCTTCTCACCCTTTCCTCGTTTTCACAACACTCGCTTTTATTTCTACACCATGAAGGCGTAAACTTCGCACTAAAATCGAAGCGCGATGTTCAAAGTCCCATAGCTGATGCCTTGGCGGCCGACCATCGGTAACCTGCGAGACATTACTCCGAGAGCTCGTGTAAGCGGTATAGTAAATCGCAATAACCCCCCCCCCCCCCCCTCCCGGGCCGCGCGTGAGGGTTTCAGCTTCGATTCAAAGAATTTTGCTTATTTAAAATTATTTTTTAATAGCATTTCAGAAATAAACTCGCCTACTCTGGTCACAAAGCTGTCAGCAACATAAATGAACTATCAATAGAGCATGGTAAAAAAAAAAAAAAAAAACGCCGGGATTTCTCCTTCGAAGTCAAGGCGGGTGTGCGTTGCTAGACTCTGTGAGCGAGAACTGTTCTATTCAAGAAACACGCAGAGCTTATTTTTCTCTGCAAATAAAGCACAAAAAAGAACATTGTTGCCCGAAAGCACTTTGCGCTCCTCTTTGGGATCTGTTCTCTCCTTCGTTAGGCAACACGGCGCTCAGAGCTCAGTGGCTTTGGCGCTCTGCTATTTCGACACATCTAGAAGCCCGCGAGCAGAGGACAAGACGAATTAAGGCAGGCAGTGCAGACACTGACCCCGAGCGAAAAGTTTTCGTGTGCGCTGTTTGCAGCCAACCTTGAGTCGACAGTCAGCGTTTTCTGGCGCTTGCTGCGCACCCTATGTGGCTACCGTTTGCAATTCTTGTTTTTGCGTTCCCGTCGTCTTTCACGCTGCGTTGCTAATGCCGAGTTCTGCCGACGCACCTAGTTCGCCCCGTTACCCGCTTCGTTCCAAGCGAGCGCTACCTGCAGCAAACCACCCACGCCGAGCGAGCCTCGCATCGTCGTGTCGCAGGCCGCGTTGATGAGGCCTGCGTAACCTCTGACGGCTGTGACGAGAGGAGGAAGCGACGCCAGCGCGGGGCTGCTGTTTACGACTCCCTGGCTGCGTGCCGGGCGGCGGCCTGCACGCGCCAGAAGGTGCAACTGCCTTCGGTGTAGTTGCGGCTGCTCAAGGCTAGTTATCCTGGGTGGGGAGGGTTTATTCTTGATTGTGTGTGTGTGTGTTCAGTGTGTGTTGTGTGTGCGTGTGTGTTATGTGTGTGTGTCGTGAATGTGTTGTGTGTGTGTGTTTTGTGTGTGTTATGTGTACGTGTGTGATATGTGTGTTGTGTGTGTGTATTGCGTGTGTTATGTGTGCGTGTGTGTTCATGATGGGTTTCAAAGCGCGACAAGACGGAGACGAAAGGAAAAGAACACACACGACAAGCGCTTACTAGCAACAAAAAACGTTTATTGCAACGCTGGGAATAAATAGGGGTCACAAAAAATATGAAGAGCTATAAAAAAACGAGACAGAAAAAGAGATTAGCCGTTACTATCTAAAAACGCTCTTTCCTTCTCAGACAGCAAAATTGAGGGCTCACTGACACAGCCCTTTGTGTGTGTTATGTGTGCTGTGAGTATGTGTTGTGTGTATGTGTCGTGAGTGTGTTGTGTGTGTGCTGTGTGGTGCTATGTATGTGTGTTGTGAGTGTGTGCTGTGTGGTGCTGTGTGTGTTGTGTGTGTTGTGTGTATGTGTTGTGTGTGCGTTGTGTGTGCGTGTGTGTTGCGTGTGTTGTTTGAGTGTGTTGTGTGTGTGTTGTGTGGGCGTGTTAAGTTCCCTGCGGAGAGAGAGAGAGAGAAGTTCACTTTTCGCAACACTTGCCGCACCACAGTGTTCCCCCTGCACCATCGTTTTTATGGCAAGGTGCGGCCGTGGATAAGCCCCTTCTCGGTGTCCCACCTCCCACCAGTCACGCGAGACGCTCGTTATTGCAACACGCCAGGCAGGCAGAAACGGTGTCGCTTTCGGGACTCCCCATCAGCGGGTTTAGCGTTAAAAATGGGTGTGGCGCCCCCCTTGGAGACGAACGCCTAACGACGCTGTAACCCCATTTCCCGATCATTTGATTCATTCAGTGTAACGATCGGGACGCTGGAATTTATTTATTAGTTTTGTTGGCGCAGAAAGCTGCTTCTTTACGTTCTTTTTTTTTTTTGAAGGTAAACTCGCGATTGAACTAAATCATCGTATTCCCCGCCAGAGTAATCAAACGCGCAGCGTCACGAAACCGACAGCCATGATTTGACCGGGAGCATATGACGTCACTGCTGCGGCCAATCTTTCCCTGTTTCGGTTCTAGTCCTTTGCACACCCCTACTCCCGTGCCACAACATATAGACGCCGCCTAGGGACATTACATCCTGCTTTATCAGGCTGGAGGGATCGTCGTAAGGCTTGGGCAGTCGTCGCAGTTCTTGCTGCGGCGGTACACACCGGACTAATACGGCGCGCAAATGAACTGTTGTTGCCAAAGCCTCCAGAATGCATCTGAGTGCTTCTCTCACTAGGTCGGGGTCAATTTTTAAATAGAATACTTGTATATAGTACCTCTCTGCCCCCTATCCTTTCTGGCTGTCCCTTACCTCTTTCATTTCATTTCTCCAGTCTGTCGGCTATCCCCCTATTTCCGCTGCCCCAGGTGCTTCCGGCAGCGATGGCAGATGCGGGGCTAGCGAAAATCTTTTCCTTCCTTTTTATTATTACTTTGAATTAACCACTATTACAACTACTACTTTTCTCACTAGCCGAAAGAACAGAGAACGTGTTCTCGCCGCTGTTACTAGGGCTGACAACAGTGAGAAAAAAAAACACACGCAAACACAAAGAACATGACCTCGAGAGTGGTTCAAAGCTAGGTGCAGAGGGCCCGTGCCTCCCACACGGCGATAACTTTCCCTGAAATGAAAGCTTCCCGAACTCTACAATTCTCGTTCGCCTCCGAAGAAAAGGAGTGACTACGACGGCTGAGCCGCAGTTGGAAAAAGCTGGGACATAAGCATAGAAGGAGAGCTTTGCCAGTGCTACAAGCCCAATCGCTCGTGGCCTACCTGCCGAGCAGCAATTACTCGAACGCAACTTGATCCTTTGCAGCGCGGTCTCCAGACAATTAATCCCAACACGCCGCAGTTGCACAACAGGCTCTGCGCGCCCTGTCGCAATATCCTCCGGTGCTCTAACTCGACCGCGGGGGGCCCCCGACCATGGATAATGACATTGCTCTGCATTGCGCAATACGACTCGTGGTTCCTATAGGCCAGCGATTCCTTGAAGACGTTGCCCATCAAGTCTTGTTTCAAGGGCTCGCAGCTTGTTTTCTAACTGCAGCCGACGCAGCCGGTGATTACAGCGACTCCGGAGGCAACCAGGGTGCGATGCAGACACGGGGCGTTCGAAGCTCGCCGGAATGCACTTAGCCGATCCAGCTGTAGCGCAGGGCAGTGGCCTCACCCTTCTTTGCAAATGTCACGCTCGCACGAACCTAAATTATGCATTATCTCTTGATTAAGAGCTTTCATAGTTCTTGCCTTTCATAAAATTTTGTTACTGTACGCTTGTTTACTCTGCTTTCATGGTTTGTGTGCGTGGTTTTCCTGTGATCAGCTGCTGAAGTGTTTGAATGTTCAAAATACTCTAAAAAAAGGCTGAGGCTTAACTTGGTTAAGCCTGGAGAATGCGAAGCATCATCGTGTCGCGTAATTTGGAGGCGCACAACCACAGCGACGGCGCGAGGTGGGCCCCCGTTTCTCCATTGTCGTGACGTCATCGTGTCAGTGGTGTGACGTCATGTATCACGTGATTTGGAGGCGCACAACTACAGCGACGGCACGAGGTGGGCCCCCGTTTCTCCACTGCCGTGACGTCATCGTGTCACGTGGTGTGGCATCATCGTGTCACGTGATTTGGAGGCGCACAACCACAGCGACGGCGCAAGGTGGGCCCCCGTTTCTCTACTGTCGTGACGTCATCGTGTCACGTGGTGTGACGTCACATATCACGTGAGTTGGAGGCGCATAACCACGATGAATGGCTGAAGTGGTAGCTAAAGTAGTATGCTTCGCATAAAACAAACAGTTGAGACCCAAATTTTTGCTTCAGCTTTTGTAAAAGCGCATCCTTGATAGTTCGTGAAGAAGACGATTACCAGCTTCGTGAAAGTGCGCTCTAACGTCGGTTTTGTCAGTAGGCGGAAAAGAGGCCACGTAGGAGAGAAAGGCGCGATAACCGTCGCACCCTGCATGTACACCTGAACCATGCACGCAGCGGTGGATGGTATTGATGGGGGTGAAAAATGGGTGCTCTAATGAACGTGTGTGGTTGTGCCCTACTCGTGTGTACTAGGGGCCGTGGTGTCGTCGTTCACCACGCTCTTTCACACCACAGATGCCCTGGTAGGCGCTTTTGTGAGCGAAGAGAGTAACATGCGAAACAGGCGGAAAAATGGTGAACTTTGAACAAACGAGTCAGAAATCACAAGGGCCGGTAAGGTACCACATGGGTCTTTGGATGCTTCTCTACAGAGTCATCAAAAGATTCAGCTGCTACCTGTAATGTGTGTACACGTAGGGTGGTTACTGTGAATAATGGCAAAAAATTGTTTTTTGGAGGAAAGGAAATTACGCAGTAACTGTCTCACATATCTCGGTGGGCACCCGAACCGCGCCATAAGAGAAGGAGTAAAGGACGGTAAAAGAAGAAAGAAAGGAAGAGGTTGGTGGTTGGTTTATAGGGTTTAACGTCCCGAAGCGACTAAGGCTAGGAGAGACGCCGTAGTGGACGGCTCCGGAAATTTCGACCACCCGGGGTTCTTTAACGTGCACTAACATCGCACAGTACACGGGCCTCTAGAATTTCTCCTCCAAAGAAATTCCACCGCCGCGGCCGGGATCGAACCCGCGTCTTTCGGGTCAGCAGCCGAACACCATAACCACTGAGCCACCGCGGCGGCAAAGCCGTAGTGGAGGGCTCTGGAGTAATTTCGACCACCTGGGGATCTTTAACGCGAACTGGCATCGCACAGCACACGGGCGCGCCTTTTGTGTTCCGCCTCCATCCAAACATGGCCTCCGCGGTCGGGATCGAACCCGGATGCTCCGGATTGGTATACGAGCGCCTTAACCACTGAGCCACCGCGGCGGATGAGTACACATTGTGCGATGACAGTCTCTGAAAAGCACTACATGCTTACACGGACGCCAGCTTTCGGCAACTAGGGAATCCTTCAGTGTCGGACAAAGAGAAACTGCTCTGAACAGTGGTCAGAAGTATATACGTGAACACACCAGGACTTCCGAACGCGCGCTTCCCAACCTACCCTGGAGATCCCCCATGATTCATGGGCATAAAACTTAATATCCATAACTCTCTCCTAACGAAATACTGTAGGGTCCGAAGTACTGACTGAAGGACGGCGAATAAGCTCGCAAGTCAGAGGTCTGGCGACGAACAGACCAGGCACAGATGGTGGCCGTATCGGGCTGAGGTTAAATAGCGGCTCGTGTTAACTACTTACGAAAATTGCTCCCGCTTTCAATGGTAAAACAGATGGTGGTACGTAGCGCCCTCTCCATTCCGAGCAAGAAGAGTCTTCAGGAAACCGGGTGGTCTTGTCGGCACCGCGAGCGGTGACGGACAGACGGGGCGGCGATAAGACGCGAGCCAAAGCCTTCGAGGGGACATCCTGCTGTCAGTGGGGAACACGGACAGCTCGTCACGGATCGCGCTCTCTTCGGAGGAGATGGGGTGAACCGATCCGGCTCGAGGTGCCAACGGACGCCTGTGTGTGAATAACCGGCTGCGTTGCTGCCAAGTTACTTCCCGTACTCCGGTTCTCACAGCGGGACTTCGGTTCGCTTAGGCAAGCCCTAGCTCTTGATGCTTGCAGTGTTCACTGTGCAAAGTGAAAAGAAGTTCACATTTTAAAATAAGCTCGCTTCTGTGTTCCCGACGTACACTCTAAACAAGAATACGCCAAATGGGAGTAAAAAAGAGTGTAAGCTGTCCTCTGTCCCTCTTACTTAAGGGGGTGCATTACTCCCGTTTTACCCCTTCCTGTTTTATCTGCATCCGTGAAACCAGCCTAATGCAACAAATATTCATATTGCTTTGTACGGTGATGGGCCCATCGTTCTCAAAAGGAAAAACGTCCAATGTGTGTAGACATTTGTAGTTCAGACAAGCGTTCATAACTACTGCTGTTGAATATTTAAATAGCGTTTCGACGGTGCTTTCTGCAGACGGAAGCTGAGGCCGCGATCCCAGCACCTTGGCTTCCTTTTCCGGACGCGAGTCGTCCGAATGACTGTGTCGCCTCCCGAGACACTCCTTCGTTACCATAAACAGGGGAGTGGCAAAGTAGGTAGGCAATGTTTTATTCGCGCCTCCAATAATCACATGCTGGAGATTCAGCCGCTCTGTTGAGGTGAGAATAAGCAAAATGTCACCACCACAACAACGTTGCTTCACAGCGGGAGACGCCGCCCGCTAACTGTAAAGTTATATTTACTTAACGAATTGAGCTTTCCTTCTCTCTCCCTTCTTTTGTATCGCTCTTCATGTGCAGGGTTGCCAAGCGGACATTTCCAACTGTTTAACCCTCCTTGCCTTTCTTTCTTTCTTTCTTTCTTTCTTTCTTTCTTTCTTTCTTTCTTTCTTTCTTTCTTTCTTTCTTTCTTTCTTTCTTTCTTTCTTTCTTTCTTTCTTTCTTTCTTTCTTTCTTTCTTTCTTTCTTTCTTTCTTTCTTCTTCTTTCTTTCTTTCCTTCTTTCTTTCTTTCCTTCTTTCTTTCCTTCTTTCTTTCTTTCCTTCTTTCTTTCTTTCTTTCTTTCCTTCTTTCTTTCTTTCCTTCTTTCTTTCTTTCCTTCTTTCCTTCTTTCTTCCTTTCTTTCTTTCCAATGGTGTCTTCATTCAGACAACAAAAATTGACTCTTTTTTTGAAGAAAGGAAATGGCGCAGTAATTGCCTCATCACTCGAACCGCGCCGTAAGGGAAGGAACGAAGGTGGGATTGAAAGAACAGAGAGAAAGAGGTGCCGTAGACGTGCGGAATAATTTCGACCGCCTGGGGACGTTTAACGTGCACTGAGCTTTAACGCGCAGAGGTAATCGGAGATGAATGGCAGAGGCCTTTGTGCCACAATGAACGTGGGTTCTGATTAGTATGATGGATGTGACAATTAAGGACACTTAGTCGCAGATGCATGCACCAGCCACGTCCTGTCAATTCTGCCGCCTTCACAAAGTGGCGTAGTGCCCTCTAGCGTTAAAATATGGGGGCGACATTGTGCTGAGGCCGTCAACTCTGATGCCATTTACTGCAGAAGCAGTTGGACGTGCGGTAAACATAAGGAAAAGTAAAAGTAAAGCCGTTGTCTGCTTTGGAGTAGTATTTAAATGCGCACGTTAAAGCAGTGGATGGATTAGGGAAAAGGCACATTATTTGCTTAAAAAATATACCCACATGGTCAAATGCGCCTTAACTGAAAGAAAGTCGCTGAGATCCAATAAAAGGGAGCGAAACGGAAAGGAATATTCCTTTATATCTACGGTTATCTATTCCCTCCATCAATTTTTCATTGTTTTGAATGTTTGAACAACATATGGAAAGGTACTTCACCCTCGCCACATTTTAGCGACCGCAGCGAGTTCAAAGAGGTTAAACTTTCACATAACCAAATCAATTATGCAGATTAGACTCTGCATAATGTCCCCTACTCAGGCTTAACTGAATTGAACGAGGAGCGTCGCTGGGTGCGAGCTCCGAGAAAAGGCCACCCAGTCGTCTTGTATCGATCCCCAGCGCGCCGTCAGAGGCACCATTTTATGTACCCACAAAAGCGAGGCCGACCTAGACTTCTGCAGGACTCCCGAGAGGCAGACATCTGCTACGCACTGCGAAACCAATGCGTTTCGAGAGGCCTACAATGCATGCCTTCAGCAATAGTTCTGAACAGTACGGAATGGGTCATTCTCGGAGTGGTAGACAGCTCAGATCGATGAAAATCATCCAAAGGACGCTACACAAGACAATGGAGAGCAGGGGATAACGGCTGGACTCAGTCCCTGTGCTCTCCAGTGTCTTGTAGAGAGTATTTTTGCACTGGCTTTCACCCAAGCGAACAAACTTCGCGACACTGTTCCACCATTTAGCCAGGGTTCCTTCCGGATCCCAGACAATAGCAGCCTTCTCTCTAGTCATCATCATCATCAGCCTGACTACGCCCACTGCAGGGCAAAGGCCTCTCCCATGTCTCTCCACTTAACCCTGTCCTTTGCCAGTTGCGGCCACTATATCCCCGCAAATTTCTTAATCTCATCCGCCCACCTAACTTTCTGCCGTCCCCTGCTACGTTCTCTTGGAATCCACTCCGTTACCTTTAAGGACCAGCGGTTATCTTGCCTTCGCATTACATGCCCTGCCCAAGCCCACTTCTTCCTCTTGATTTCAACTAGGATATCATTAACCCGCGTTTTTTCTCTCACCCACTCCGCCCGCTTCCGATCTCGTAACGTTGCACGAATCATTTTTCTTTCCAGTAGCTCGTTGCCCTGTCCTTAACTTAAGCTGAACCCTATTTGTTAGCTTCCACCTTTCTTCCCCATAGATGAGTACTTGTAAGATACAGCTGTTGTATACTTTAGTTTGCTCTTTAGTATGCCCTACTAAAGCGTCGCACGCAAAAGAGGCCCGAGCACTCGATGTCATAGCGCTGCACCCAACTGTCCGGCGAAGGAGCGAAGCATATGGAGCGCACAGTTGGTAGCTGGACGCGTCGGGGCGGGGGGCTTGTCGCACGCTCTATTGGGCCCCGCATTTGAGTCGCGGCACAGAGCGCTGCTGGACTCGACGAAAGGAAGCGGGAAGGCGTGTAAACGGGGCCTGGAGTTACGGCCGTGTCCGACACCGGAGAGCACTTAGCGGGTTCCGCCGCATTCCCCCCCCCCCCCCCTCCCTCTTCCCCGATGCACAGCAGGACGCCCTCGCGTACAGGCAGCGCAGTAAGCAGGCCGACAAGCGAAACGACACGGGCTTGTTTCATTAGGGGAGCCGCAACAACATGAGACGACGCAGAGCAAACTGTGCTCGGCCCTCCCCACCGAAAGCGTCCTTCCTGTTGCTTCTGATCTGTCCGGCCTGGAAGATATCTCGGCCATTCGTTCCGCATCGCGCGTTGCTGCGTAACGACTCGCTCGAGTGGCCGGTTGTTGTCTTTGTGACGCGGCTCGTTTGGTCTAGAAGTCTGGAGATAGTCCTGACTGACGTGGAGTAGGCATCATGTCCACTCCAGTAAATAAGCCTGCTCCTTTACTGCATCCATGTTTGCGGAAGGCTGCCGACGACCGCATGCATCTCCTCATTATCGTGCAGCTGATCTCCGTCAATTCAACGACTGGGGGAAGGGTGAAAGAGGCGGATGCGTCCTCTTCTTGCCTTCCACCAAGGCCAACACCCCATATCCAAAAACTTTCGTCTGAAATCTCCACCTAGCACGGATCATCTGCATTTGTATTTTCTGACGAAATAAATGCTTAGCGCAATGAAGAAAACTTCAGAGACACCTGACCACTGTCCTAGTCTGTTGCGTAGCTTTCACCTCGAAGTTCAGTAACTGTTGAGCTAATCACTGCTGACCACTTTTGACTAACCACTGCTGGGTGACCATTTCAAATCATTTGCTGTCTAAAGCAGTCCTGGTGTACGGGAAATACCGGCTGGACTTCGATGAAAACTGCACGTTAAAGCGAGTTCCACGTGCACTAAGTGCACGCGGTCCACTTATATCGTGTCTCATGGGCCCAAATTTTGCCGGCGGCCATAAAAATCGCCCATTGGCCGGAGTGAAGTGACATCATAAGATCTGAAGTGACGTCACTTCCGGTAAACGCATCAACAGCCGCCAGTGCTGTCGCATTGCCAACACATAATAGGACTCTGTGTCCCTCCGAGTTTTTTCTTCCGCCTGAATAATTCCACGAGGTGGGCACAGCATCCCGCTTTCCTTCGAACATTCTACCGCGTACTTTGTGTCCGGCAGGGTACCGCGCTTCTAGGCACTCTTCTTCGGACTAGGCGAAAAGGACAAAGGAAGCCCGCGCCTCGATTACATGGGCGGGCACGTTTTCTGCGACCGGCACGTCGTCCTGTCGTTTGGCTGAGCATAAATTGTGCGCCCAGCCGGGCGGGACCTAATCGAATCACGAGCGAATCACGGCGCAGTCATCCAGAGGTACACGGCTATACATGCTGCCGCCAAAAATGCAGATGTGAGGACCTGGCGATACTCGACAAGCGAGGCAGGGAACGTGAAGGCAAACATGTTCACTTCCCGGTGTATACATTGAACCTGAACGGTAACTCAATGGGAAGAAACAAAACTTACGCAGTACAACTTTCGCGAGCTGGGAACGCTAGCTCTCATCCTTCACCAGAAGGACGGGCACCGGGAAAAGTTGTTGAAAACACATGTACGCACGCACACCTCGGCGTGAATACGGGGACCTTCGTCCGTCTCTGACGTTCAGCGGCATGCATATTCGGAAGGGAGCGCGATAATTCCGAGCACAAAGCACCCGTAACGCGGGCGCCTAATGAGAAGTTTGCGTAGTCACGCGGGGCTCCACGGCCCCGGTCTCGTACCTGCTCGTTGGCAGAGCACTGCCCGGCTGTTCTGACGGAACGTGTGTCCGGAGCAAACAGTGGGTGCAACTTCAGCCGAATTTACCCCGTTTCAATGCACGCACCACAGCGGCCTCTATAGTACGTCGGTTCATTTGTACCATCAGCAAGAAATGAAACGCGAACAAGACAGCTGAACCACAAAGAGCAAGATACAAAGCTTTTAGCCAGGCGAAACTCAATACTTGTTCTGGTTATTTTAACATTGAAGGCGCGAAGGCTCTTCTTCAGAAGTGTTAATCATCCTCACTTGTGCTTCCAATCCAGGAGCTAATACCTTGGTGTTTTTGTGCTGCCATCTCAGTTTTCTTGTTCGCGTTTCATTCGTTGCTGATAGTACATACGCTGCAGGCTCCTCCTCGACATGCTTGCATGAATAGGTGCCTGGAAAGGTTTTCGACGACGCGAAACTCACACAGAAGCTTCAATCTCTCGCTGCCGGGCATGTATGTATGTATGTATGTATGTATGTATGTATGTATGTATGTATGTATGTATGTATGTATGTATGTATGTATGTATGTATGTATGTATGTACGTACGTACGTACGTACGTACGTACGTACGTACGTATGTATGTATGTATGTATGTATGTATGTATGTATGTATGTATGTATGTATGTATGTATGTATGTATGTATGTATGTATGTATGTATGTATGTATGTATGTATGTATGTATGTATGTATGTATGTATGTATGTATGTATGTATGTATGTATGTACGCACGTATGTATGCATGTATGTATGTACGTACAGTCGTGAGCAAAAGTGGTATACAATACGCAGCTGGTGGCAGAGCTCGGGAAAACTAGAGTTACTGTATACGTATACAGTAACTCTAGGGAAAACTGCATCGAAACGCCATCTAGCCACAGCGACAGGGGTCGCGACAGCTCAAGGGGACCCATCTTATCTGCAGGCATGTAAGTTGAATCCTTTCAGTGTGTCGCGCTACCGCTCGGTGAAATGCCTAGCGGTGCCGCGGCAGAACCGTACCTGTGGCGCCCTTTTTATTTTTTTTTATTTTCAGCGATCAAGATACCACGGGCGGCCGGCGCTTGCTCCTGAGTGAGACTGACATCGCGCCAGAGCGTTTAGGCGAGAAAGAGCGCGACGCATCAAGCCGAGCTATCTGACATGCTTGTCGACAAAACGGGGCACCGCCACGTTTGTCTCGATCCCAGATAGCTGTCGCTAGATGGCGTTCCAATGCAATTTTTTTGAGCTCCGCCGCCGGCTGCGTGTTGTATACCACTTTTGCTCACGACTGTACCTACAGCCTTAGTCAAAAGTAACCAGGCTGCATGGTTTTGCTTCTCAGTCTTATATTAAAGCTATTATTCCAGCCCTCAAGCTCGAAATCTGTATATGGTAAGGAGAACCCCTGTCCTCACCTTCAAAGAACTTTTCGACCTTAGGGAAAGCCGCAAAGGCTCTGCTATACAAATAAGAAGCAAACCATGCAGCCTGGTTACTTTTGACAAAGACTGTACGTACGTGCTATCGGGGACAAAAGTGGCATACTCCAAGCGGCGGGAGCCGGAGCAACGGAAAACTGCGGCATTTTGGCGAGCTAAAGCACGAAACATTGAAACGAGCCAAGCGACATGCCTGCTGATGATAAAGGTCACGCATTGGCTGTCCCGATCCCAGGTGCCGCCTGTAGATGGCGTTGCAACGCAGTTTTCCGTTGCTCCGGCTCCCACAGCGTGGAGTATGTACCACTTTTGTCCCCGGTAGTTTAGTTTGCATGTATGTATGTATGTATGTATGTATGTATGTATGTATGTATGTATGTATGTATGTATGTATGTATGTATGTATGTATGTATGTATGTATGTATGTATGTATGTATGTATGTATGTATGTATGTATGTATGTGTATGTATGTATGTATGTGTATGTATGTATGTATGTATGTATGTATGTATTTATGTATGTATGTATGCCGCCTCGGTGGCTCAATGGTTATGGTGCTCGGCTGCTGACCCGAAAGATGCAGGTTCGATCCTGGCCGCAGCAGTCGAATTTCGGTGGGGGGCGAAATTCTAGAGGCCCCTGTTGTGCGATGTCAGTGCAGGTTAAAGAACCCCAGATGGTCGAACCCTCATAGCCTCAGTCTCTTTGGGGCGTTAAATCCCAATAAACAGTAGCATATACATGCATGCATCATGTATGTTTTACGTAGGTGCGTATGTATAGCGTGACAAAAAAAAAACACTTGCATAGAGCACTTCGAGAATTCAACCCAACGAAGACAGCACACAGAAAGGAGAACGACGGGAACCATATGTCCAGTCGTTCTGCTTTCTGTGTGCTGTCTTTTTTGCACTTGAATTCTGAGAACTAACTATGCACCAACTAAACCCGCTAAGTTTTTGTATAGAACACGTTCTAGGGGCGTTTCGGGCTGAACACGCAATATCTAGAGATAACATTTCGTTAGAAATGGTCTGAATGTGAGCATGTGCACTTAAACTCACAGGATTTCATCGTCCTATTTGCCTTCCTAGTCGCAGCTGCTCTGGGAGCTGCGGAACACAGAGTTCAATCGTTCTAGACATGTGTTTTGCCCTCTGCCCTCTGTTAGCGCAAGTGTTGTGTCTCTTTCTTGCTGTGCGCTATGGAACATCGTGCCCTCTGCACGTTCATATATGTGTGCTTGTATGCGTGTATATGTCTGTCCGTAACACTCCATACCTCTGGAGCTTCATTAAGAAAAAAACTGAAGGGTAACAGAAGGAGTACCAAATCTGTTTTGGCACTGTGCTGTGTCGTCGTGAACCCCGCGACAAAGAGTAAAATCCGTTCACAGTGCGTCCATTTCACAAAGCGCTACACTATACGTTAGCAATCGAATATTCTGCAGTTCGAGTCATTTTCGTTGTGGTCACAAAACAAAACTCTTGTCTTGAGCGCACTTCGTTTCTTACAAACAAACACAGAGGTTTCTTCGACCAGACCACCGAGGAAAGCAATTTTCTTAGCGAACAGAATAGGGAATGGAAACCGTGTTTCAGAAACGTCGTTTCGCCTCGAAGTAAGAATGACTAAAGCTTGCGCATAAGGATAATGCAACATGGCAATGAAAGCGGGGAGGCAGCCGAGGCGTATAAGGGACGACAGTAAACTGCGCACTGGAAGAGAGGTTTCCACTTCGCTTATCGCTTCATCGTTTTGGCACCGGCAAACAAACCGGTGCTAACGAGCATTCCCGAGTTTGCAGAACTAAACACCTCACCCCACCTTTAACCAAAGCAGGAACTCTTCGTGGAGCTTGGCTGGAGCTCTGCGAAGCCAGGAGCCGTACTCTATGGGCTGTCCGTTTCCCATTGTCCATCTCGCGTCCATTTAATTGATCATGTGGCATTGGTCACTAAAATATATATTCTGGAACATTCTGTCTCTGTATTGCTTGACATTCATGCTAAGTGGAATTGCAAAGCATGCGCACGGCACTCGGCAGAGGAGGCTATGTAGGTCTTTTAGGAACTTCGGTCTCGAAAAAGCTACCGGAGGCTGCATTTTATAAGCTGGTTGGCGATGGGACCTGACCACTGGCTGGCATTGGCTGGGATATACAGCCACTCCATGGTCAGGTCCGGTCGCCAACCAGCCAATGACCCAGTCGCTTCCCAGAGACGCTTGAAAGCCTCGGATATATGCAAGTCACCAGTGACAGATGGCCATATAGACGCGAAATGGACAATGTAAAATGGAAAGCCCCAGGTAGCTTTCTCGTGACCGACTTTCGGAAAAAAAATTCAGGGGTGAACTTGGTTGACATAAAGTGCGGTGAGGCGAAAGCCTTAAGCGCGGTATTGCTGCTTGTGCCACTGATGTATGGTTAAGATGTTAATTAAGTACGCAGTTGTTTGTGAATCTTAAATGCTGGAGACACTGGAGGGCGTTTGGGAGGCATCCGTCTGATTCGACGCCTTTCTGCAACACCCTCCAGCGTCCTAGACAAGAACTACATATGCGTTGGCAGGAAGTATAGCGTAGCCATTAGCATGCTAGGCTGCGGAACGGAAGGATGGTGGTTCGAATCCCGTTGTGCACAAAGATTTTTTTCTGGTCTGACTAGAGAAAGCGTGACACCACTGCTGACAACCTTCTGTCGACAACGATGAGGCATTACAGACTTTCGCCTACAGAGCTTCCACTGCCGAGCGCCGTACACATTCTTTGCACTTCCGCTTAGCTTGCATGTCAAGCAGTAGAGACAGAGTTCCAGAAGAAGATCGCACACAGAAGTGTGCAAAGCCATGCATACCAAGGAACGAAACAGTGCGCCAGGATTACTGATATCACTGCACAGGATCGCGCTGACGAGCGCCTTCTCATCGAAATTCTATCACTGTACTGTGCCCGGCGGTGCTTAAACATTTCAATACATCCTTTGATGGCGCGTGCCAGTTCTGTGGGGAGGTGGCTGACACCTTCCACATGGTTTGGGTTTGTCAATCAAACCCATCTATGCCCCCCAACCCCAACCCCACCAGAGAGGACAGGGAGGCGGCCCTGCTCGGCTGTCAAGACCTAAAGAGCCAAAAGGCCTTGGTTCAACGGACGCGGGCGGCGTTGCTTGCCAATGGGGCCCCGGAATAGGGGCTCCACCTAGTATTGTGAGGGGAAAGGGCCAATAGGGTCCTACCCCAATCACCTTTCTGTGTAAATTTAATAGATGATAAATGTTTTTCACCACCACCAACATTTTTACACGTGCGCTCTGCCCTGGCACCACTATCCTGAGCAGATGCTGCATCTGTTTCTGAGGGTGAACCAGGATATAGGGTGCACAACAAATCTTCAGATGCCACCGTGCTGCTGGGAATTTCCGATTGCTGCACCTGCTCCAGCGACGCCCAGATGCGACCCGATCGACCCCCCCGGCCAAGACAAGTCGCTCACACACGTGTCCGCTCATCATCGCAACGCGCCGCTTGCAAAGCGCACTGAACACAAGAGAGAAGAACGTCACGCTGCAGTTCTCGAATGTTGACATAACAATGCACCTGCTTATGCAGCGCAGCTCACTAAGGCCATCGCGCACGCCACGCGTTCGCGCGTCCGCCGCAACCTCCGTCGGCGCAGCTGCTAGCTGCCACCGACGTCACGCACCTAACTCAGCACGCTCTCTGCGTATGCCTGTTCCCTTTTTTCTTCTTCTTCCGGCCTTTACAGATCGCCAGCAAACACGTCAGCTTCGACCCCGAAAACTTTGCGTCGGCCGTGTTTTCGATTCTCCGAAAAGGGTGCGGCGCGCAGGAGTCTTGTCGGAGGCGTCGAGAGTCGAGCGGTTCATGCACGCGCACTCCGTGTCGTGCGTAGTAAGCGCTGAGGGAGGTTGTCGAAGAGCGGCAGGCCACGTCGGCGCGAACTAACCGCGCAGAGCGCGTGCGTTTACCTCGCGCTCAAATACAGATGGCCGGAGTGTTTTCAAACTTGCATGCGCACCGCCGACGTCACGACGACTTGTCGGTACGTTGCGCTGACGCGAAGGCCTACCTAGCGGTGGATATTTTTCACTGAGCCCATTGAGCAAAACCGCACCGTATGCGTGACGTGGACCACGTATTTGTAGGACGGTAAACGTGTAGTAGCTTTCGCGGGTCCTTTATCACATTGCACATGTTTCTACCGGGTCTAAATGAAGGAGGCATTTCATAGTAGAGCCTCTCATACATTCAGTACTGTTCGTCCGGTTTGAGCGAAGTTTGGCTTCTCTAACGTTTTGCTTTATACTGCAAAAGATCGAAGTAGACCTTTGAAGCAGGCCTCTCTAAATGGAACAAGAAAAATAAGAAAATGATAATGATGAGGATCAAAAAGAGGAGCAAGGAGAAGAAGATTATCGATATAGTATCTTTACACACATACCCTACAATTCTGGACAAAAGCATTTTTGAGCGGGGAACTTTTTATGAACGCAATTTTTTCATATAATGTAAGGTTTCACTATAACAACCAATATATCCGCAGGTCAAGCGACGGCAGTTTTACATTTTTTTTTATTAACGTTTATGCTGTCGTCAAAAGCGTTCCCCCATGGTTGAAGTATTCGATGCGATCGGTGGAAGCACTTTAAAGAAATATTTCTCTAAATATTAGAAGAATGGACCATTACCTTCAATATTTAGGAATATATAACAGTATATTGTTAAATATTGAATGTATTCAATATATCACAGTATCTTACAACTTTCCAATTTTCAAAATTTTTTCAGACAATGTTGGACATGGAGAGTTACAGCGCGAGGACCCAAACAAATAAATGGTTTGGTTTGGTTTATGGGGTTTAACGTCCCAAAGCGACTAAGGCTATGAGAGACGCCGTAGTGGAGGGTTCCGGAAATTTCGACCACTTGGGGTTCTTTAACGTGCACTGACATCGCACAGTACACGGGCCTCTAGAATTTCTCCTTCAAAGATATTCAACCGCCGCGGCCGGGATCGAACCCGCGTCTTTCGGGTCAGCAGCCGAGCACCATAACCACTGAGCCACCGCGGCGGGGTAAAACAAACAAATAAATGTTATGAACGCGTCACATGCTCCCAATGACTGTACGAAGGCTGTCTGCATCACTTCACGCCTCCTGTCACTGATAGCGGTCAGTGCGTACCCTTACGAACATTCAATAGACTGAGAGCAATAACGAGGTATAGGGTTTAACCGGCGTGAGCGTCAGTCGCTCGTTCCAGCTAGGGCGCGTTAACAGCTCAAACTAGATTTCCGCGAGACTGCATCGCTTCCGCTTTGCACCGTGATAAAGCGACGGCCAACGTCCCGCCGCCCGAGCGCTGTTCTCGGGGCCGGACTCTCATATCAACACGGGTGCACTGCGTTAACCTATATACCGGATATTCCCAGCCAGGCTATCTCCATAGCGCCGCAGTAACGCAGCCTTTGAAGTAAAAAAAATCAGAAGAAACCTGTCCACGCGCCATAGGCCAGGTCTTTTGTTTACGTTGTGAAGGTAAAGGATGCGCAATCAAAGGACGGACCACGAAGAAAGACACAGGGACACACACAAGCGCTTGTGTGTGTCCCTGTGTCTTTCTTCGTGGTCCGTCCTTTGATTGCGCATCCTTTACCTTCACAACATCATGTACCAACTAGGCCCTACCCAAGTTTTGTTGAAGTTCCTTTTGTTTACGGTACCGGGGGTGCGTAGTGCATCGTTTAACGCCCATGTCCCATACTATTGTGTTGTGAACATCCTGTTGTTTTTTGTTGCATATCAGGCGTACCGCCAGTAGAATTTCTTTTTCCTCGTTCGAGACAAAGGCTGTCTTTTGTTATCATTTGTTCATTTCTTTCTGCGCCTGTTGATGTTTAAGAAGCACGAAACAAATCTAAACGCGTCCCAGTCGCGAATCTTCATTCATTGTCCTCATACCTTCCCTGCTTCTCTAATATCCGCTTACCAACACCAGTTCCCGTCTCGCTTTTGTGCGTTTAGTTACGCCTGGTATAGTTAGGTATAACCAGTTGTGCCCGTCGTCGCCCCAGGCAAGTGCACGCACGTAAAGGTTTACGTTCTGTTTTACGCTCCGAGTCAGTGCTTTTGAGAGAGGCTGCTAAGCTGGCTCGTCCTCGAACAAAAAACAAAAGAAAATTTAAAAAAAAAGAAGTAACATGGGCACAACAACGACCACGACGAGCGGAGAGGCATAGGAGGAGACGCCGAAATGGGAATCGCGCAAGAAGACGCGGGAAAGGGGGCGATCGGTTCTCGCGAAATGGCGATATCGAATTACTGTTCTCCGGACGGACCGAGTACGGGCGACTGCGCTGTCGTAAAGGGAGAGGGACGCCATTAGGCGAAACCAGACCATAAAAATCCCGCTCTGCTCGATATATCAACGCGATAGGAACCGTTCTTCCGACGAGCTATACGCGTTTAAGTTTTTATCTTGTTGTTATTGCTCCTGCCCTCGCTGCTGGGAACGTCTCATGGTGGCGCGCCCACAGGAAAGCCCGGAATGTAAAAATTTCCACCGCTCGTCGCAGGCAGGCGGTTTAAAAACTCTTCTTTTTTACTTTTCATTTAGAAGACGCGCGTTCCTGCTTCAAACGCACTCGGAAGCATGGAAGTTTCCCAGCAAACCTTCGTGTCTGAAAACAGATTGCTTGAGAGATAAATGCAGGAAAAGAGAAAAAAAAACACTCACTGGCGCCGACCGCGAACAATTTGCACTCAGCTACAGCCGAGGGATTTGCCATTTTGCCCGCAAACCCCGCTACTGGCGACGCTTGAAAACAAGCCGGCATATAAGGGATGGAGTCGCGCGCGCAGTACGCATATACCGTCAGGACCTATAGTAATACGGTGCAGTGTTGGGAGGGCAGGGTCGTTTTGTTTACCATGCCAACGGCTAACCCGAAGCTGAGCACGTTCGGCTGTTGGCAGATGAACACGACGATTCCAACGGTTTATTGGTCAATCTCGGAGAGCATGGCCACTCACAACGGCTGGGCTTACGATAAGATGATCAATGTGTCGGCGATCCGCTACGATGTGCGAACAAGCTTGGGCTTCGAGACTCTTGATTGGCTGGATACTGGCTCTAGCTTTAACAGCGGTGCACCGTTCTGTAGTGAGGCGCAGTATGCGTGCTCGCTCAGGCGTGCCTCCAAGATTCCGTGCTGTCGCTCTGCTTATCAACGACTGCTCGACGCAGACCCGCGGCGCACGAAAGTAAAAAGGAAAAACGCCGAAAAAGCAAAAGTGAAAACTGCAGTGGGCAAATGGGTTGCTTACCGTTTTTCGAGCTGGCGCGAAGCAACGCACCCGCGCGGCGTTCGGAGGCAGTCTACCTATACGTAGTAAGTGGCGCGGCTTCAGAGACAGCCTGCGTGCGGATCGCCACTTTGGCTTCGCTGCTGGCAATCTCGACTCTCTAGCCGGCTTATGTAGACCCGAGCGGGCTCATAATCCCTCTTCCGTCGAAAGGCGCTCGGGAAACGCGAGAGACAGCGCTTCCCGTTGCGTCGGGGAAAAAAAAGGAAAAGCAAACAGCTCAGATAGTAGAGTTCCCTGTCAAGGAATGTCCCCCTTTTTTACGACTCGTATAGCAGATTTTCCGTTTGTTTCTACGTTTTATTTATTCTGCTAGCGTCCTCAGTTTCTCGCTGAACCCGCCATTTCTTCATTTGAGGAGCAGGTTGTGCTGAGGTTTTCTTAGCTGTTCTGCGCTGAGGTACGCTCTGGAAACAGATCTGAAGCATGGTTGGTGTGGTGTGACGTTGCACGACAAAGAACTGGGTGTTTTGTTCTCCGAAGCATAATAACCGCCGGATCAGTCTCCTGGTGACACTACGGGAAGGCATACTCAGCGTGGGCTTAGTTCTAAGCGAGTTTCGAGCCAAGCTTCACACCTGCCGTCAGCCACTGAGGCTGAAATTAATGACGACGTTTATTTAAAAACGACGAGCCTACTACACGCTAATATGTCAGATTATAGCTAGAAAGCAGAGAGCGCCAGGAGTGGGAGGAGGTTTTCGAATCTTAGAATCGAGCGCGTGTCTGCATGGCGCAGTGATGACTGCGAATAGGACGACTGTAAGACAACGATTTCTTTTGTTGTAACAATGCTACGTGGACGTGTTCATTGACTAAGCAATATGGCATTTCAATTTTTCTGGCAATGTGGCATCCATCCATCCCATCCAATTCAATGCTACACCGTCCCATATTACATTCATCGCTCCATTTCATTTTATCCCATCCCATGCCGCCCCATCAATCCGTCCCAAGTCATCTCATCCCATCTAATCCCATCCCATGTCATCTAATCCCATCCCATCCCGTCCCATCTAATCCCATCCCATCACATCTCATCCTGTTCCGTCCCGTCCCGTCCCATCCCATCCAATCCCATCCCATCTAATCCCATCTAATCCCATCCCATCCCATATAACCCCATCTCATCTCATCCCATCCCATCCCATCTCATCCCCTCCCGTCCGGTCCCGTCCGTACGTCGTGCGTCATTGTTAGCAAGCAGTAGAACTGAATAGCCAAGGGCGAATGGATAGCGGCGCACATGTGCCTACCGACCGGCATCAGTATGACTGTGTCGTTAAGACCGGAACGGAAAAATATAGCGATCTAATTCGGGCTACGCCTACAGTTACCCTACTGCAGGAATTCATGGGGGCTGTTAAATGCTCTGATATCGTGCACTAGCAAGGAAAAACGCAAGGAAGTCAATAAAGAAGCTCTCACGACGCAGCAAGAGTACGTCGGGGTAAAGCGTGAGGAGTGCCGCCGAGCGGGAGCAGGGGAATGCGCCGACTTAGAGGGCAAGACTCTAAAACGGCGCCGCGCGCCAGTTTCGTGTTCCTCGGCCTAAGCGAGGGAGGAATGGTTTGTTTTTCGGAGTCGGTCCGCAACGCGAGACGATGACAGGACTGCTCGGGTGTACTGGCGCTGTGCTTGTTTTCCTTCTTGCTAGCTAGCCACGGCAGCTTACAGCGAGGCGTGTGTTAGATATTGTGTACTTTTTTTTTGCGTTGTGACATCTTACGTCTGAACCATGGCGGGAAAGTCATCTATTGGCTAAAGAGTAAGTTTTGGCGGGAGGATTGTGTGTTGGCTGAGGATAGAGTCTTGGCGGGAATGTGACGAGATGGGTGCGTGCGTTGGGTGACAGGTTGGTTGTGAGGCAGCCGGACAGATTTGTCGTGTGCGGCCGGTGAGGGTCCCGGGGCCGAGAGCGTGAAGTTGGAGACGCGAGTTACTTGAGCGACGGCCGGACAGGTTAGCCGTGTGGTGGCCGGCGGTGGTCCGGAGTCGTGGAAGTTTGAGGTTTTATTTTTAGTTAAAGCGGAGAGGCCGAAACCTTTCGTCATATGTAAACCGGCTGTGGAGATGTCGTAATAAATAACTTCTTGAGGAAAGCCTTCAGAGTGTATCATAGTCAGAAGACATGCACACCTGTCTGAACTCACCAGGGTCACTTATGAGATCCGCCCTCTTCATCAGGACAACAACAACATCGACCAGAGAGGGAGAATTAGTGACGGAAGCCTTCATGCACTTGTTTCGTTGCATAAGTGTAGGCCCCCAGCGATGAAGTATTTGTTTTTAATTTCATTTATTTTTCCAATTGCGTCCCGCGTTTCAGGTGAGGTCAGTCCGGGGGATGCAACGAACGGGGACGCTAGCGTTGTCAGAAGCATATTTATCGACATTTTATGCACGCGACAAACCAACAATACGTACAATAACTGTCATTCTCGACGAAAGAAACGCGGGCACTGAAGGCATGTGCGAGGAGGGCTACGAACTTGTGTTGGAGCGCAACAGAGAACGCATCACAGAGAAATACGATATGCGCATTCCAGATGCGTAGAAACCCGCAAGTTTTCCAAACGACGTTAGACGCGTGTCTCAGAGCACATCAAATCGGATGTCGCAACATCGCGATCGCTCAATATACTAAACTGACGGTGGTCGAGGAACCAATGCAAGCGGGGGCATTCATAAATTAAACATTATACTGCGTCCAATTGATTAGCACTCAAGTGTGCTAGCCGTAAAGCACAAGGTTACAGACCTGCCGACAGCTCTGACAAATAAAAACCCTAGCGCGAGAAAATGCGCCACTTGCAAGGACGGACCAGCCGTTCATTTTGTGTTCAAGAAGAGGGCTTAGTCGCACTGGTTTGTGCATGTTCATGGAAACAATTGAACTGCGCGAACCGACTGGACGGAACAGAAGACCGCAGACACGTGCTCTTCTCTTCCTTCCCGTCTGTTAGCGCTGTTCAGTCGGTTCCTTTGGTGCCCATTCCTGTTCCGCTGGTGGCCTTGAACACATCAAACCAATTCGCCCAAGCGTCGATTCAGTGCTCAGCCACTGCTGTAAACGAGAGACCGCTAGAGTGCGCCCTACATCGACCTCGGTGGTTTCTCTCTTCCTGCTGCGGCGAAGCGCCTGCTTCGTCCCTGTCTCTGGACTCATTCTTCTTAAGCGCACGCAAGGACACATACCTACTCGTAAGCACGCAAAGGGACCCCAACTGCGTCCATCCGCTTGCGTCACAGCACCAGTGCGCTGAGCACACAAACAATGGACGGTGCACGAAGCGATGCTCTCTGTTTGTAAACGCTGGCAGTTGCGCTCATTTCGCTTTCCCTTTAGCTCATTTCCCGCTCCCGATTGTTTCCAAACTTTTCAACTCACCGCAGTGAAGCTTCCCCCCCTGTCTGCGGAGTTCGTTGTTTTTTTGTTTTTGTTTTTATGTAGCGGCGGTGCGTATTTGTGAAAACGTACCCCGGGAGGACCACTTGGCTTTCCAGTTTGGCTGGGGTAAACGCTTGGTTTGCGACAATTTGTGCTGCGCAGAGCACGGATGAAGCTCACGGAGGGAAAAGAGTAATAAACAAAGGCTGTTCCCAACCTGCGAGCACAAAAAGTCGACAGTAGCTGTATACCACTGCAACGGCCGCCACCAATTAGCTGATGACTTCCCTGATCCCTCAAACCTCGTCTTCAGCAAACTGTTCAGCCAGCTGTCAGCGTCTGCATTTTCAACAAACCATCGCGTTGGCTTCCGCGCATCTTGGGGAACGAAAAATACGCAGCCGAAGTTAAATCGAATCCCTCCACTAGTGGAGTGATTGATAACCCACGTGCAGGTTTTGGGTAGTAGAATTGCAACGAGTGGTTTCTTCTATTTTCTTCTTTGTTTTCGCATCTATAAACCCCACATTCAGATTCTCTACATTTAGCTGGTGCACTTGTTAATATGTTTGCTCTATGAAAACCGTAGTGCACTTAAATTTTCTCGATACGTTCAGTCTATATGCAATGAAAGGAAGGTGCTGTATAACAGTTAGCGGGTGAGTTGTTAAGCTAAGAAAGGCGTTTTGCGATACTTCCCTGGCAGTGCTATTACACTAGGTTTGTGCTGGAGGAACTGACATCGCCTTGAATGATATCGAAGAATTGATGCCCTGCTCGCTTTGTATGGCATGTTAAGGGGAATTTCTTGAGTTTTGTAGACACACCGTTCTCCCTACATTGAGAATCAAAGGTGACAAAGATTTTTTTTTCTCCAGTGGTTTCAGATAACGCCGTCATTCTTCTGTTAACGTTCTGGAAAAGCGCCTTTTGATGGTGATCGTTTCGCATTAGCAGAGCGAGGGCGACTTAGCCACATAGCGACTTTTGTTAAATTCTCCCCGTCTCGCTCTTACAAGGTACAGGTGAAAGCGGTCTTCATAGATTTTTTTTCTTATAACTGAGGGCACAAAAGGAAAGAAAAGCAACTCTGCGCTTTAACTGCACTGAATTCCGGACCTCTCTACACTACCGAAGCGTCCTTTAAATGCGTTTAAGTAGCGTAATGAGTACGGAATTTAGTGCAGTTAATGCGCAGAGTTGCTTTCTTTTACGTCCTTACGCTACCTAAACGCTCTTTGAATGCGGCTGGCGCGCCGGCTCAGCGATTATGGTGCTCAACTGCTGACCCGAAAGACGCGGGTTCGAACCCGGCCGAAATGCTAGAGGCCCGCGTACTGTGCGATGTCAGTGCACGTTAAAGAACACCAGGTGGTCGAAATTATCCAGAGCCCTCGACTATACGGCGTCCCTCATGGGCGCCGTATAGTCGGGCGCCGTATAGGTTAGGTTAGGTTAGGTTAGGTTAGGTTAGGTTAGGTTCGGCTTTGGGTCGTTAAACCCCATAAACCATAAACCACAAACCGGCTCTTTAAATGCGCTATGTCAGCTCATGATTCGTTATAATAATGGCAGTGGCAACCGCAGAGGATAATGGCAGGGTTTCTCATCGGTTTCCTCACCGCATGGTCACGTCGAATTGAGTTACGCATATTCACGCGATTGGGTTAACCCGAACGGCCGCTACCAGGCCGCAGAAACGCTTCGGTGCTTATCGGCAGCTTAATTGTTCAGAGGGTTGCATAGAGCTCGCTCTCGGCCGTCTCTCTTTGTTTTTTCCGTCGCCTTGAACACGCGGCCAGCCTCCTTCCCTTCTTCCAGTCAGCCCTCTTTCTCCCTGTAAAAGAGGGAGGAGCGGGCAGGCATCGTCCCCAATAAGACTTCGCTCCTGCCTTCGACTCCGCTAACTACGAGAGCTCCGACCATTGAGCCGGCAAGCTCGTCCGCATCCGAGGCTGCGACGCGCAACGGATGGACTCCCGCAAACACACAAACGGTCAGCCGGGCATTGGCGGGAAACAAATTATCGGAAACGCCGTGCTACCGCTCCCGAAAAGATAAAGCAAAAAAAGAAGCGTCCATCGGGAACGAGCCGAAAGCACGGATAACACAACGATGCTGCTCCTCCCGCTGCTACCGTTGTAGCAGCTTCCGGAGGCTGCAAGACGAGGTGGAAACGATAAAAAAAGAAAGAAAACAACAACGCGAGCGCGCGAACGAAGGCCAGATAAAGGGGCGAACGGGGACGGACACCGAGGGAGGCGGTCCGCTGATTATTCTTCCATCCCTAATGACCGTGACGAGCGGGGACCGAGGCGAACATACGAGGTCATCAGGTGCGGGAGCTACCGTTCCTTTCCCTCTCGGGTTTTCCTTTTTTCTAGTCGGTTACTTCTGCGCCGTCTGCGCGGGCGTCGCTTTTTTGCTGCCCCATTTAAATCGATGAGGCCTTTCTTTGTCGCTGCTCCGTACGAAGATGACAGCCAATGCGACGGTTTTCTATATATCGCTTTATATTTCTAACGCACGAATATTCTATTCTCCGCTCTTTGCGGGCTTTTTTTTTTTCTCCGCTAACAGTCTTGCTCCCATTACGGAACTGTTCCAACCTTGCGCGCTTATCGCAGAAGATGCGATGATTATCTTTATTCTTCTTTTTCGCTATGAACCTTTCTTTTTTCATTTCCCTTATCTACAGAGTTCCGTCCCCAGCGGCGCTTGCTTTTATTCTGTAATAAGACGGCGCGACGAAGTAACGGTTCTATCACATTCAACGCATTTCGCTCTTCCCGCAAACTTTGTATAAGCGGTTTTCTCTCCATTGTTTCGCAGGCAAGCTACTTCTGAAGGCTTTCATTTTAATCGTCGGGCCTTCAAGACCATCTAACTCAGCTTTCCTCGTTTTTTTTTCTCTTCTTGATTGGAAGAAGAACGAAGCGTAATCGTTTTCGTTAAACTCTTCGAAGTGCCACCGTTTGAGCAGACAATCGTTTAGATTGGTATTTCCGCACAAACAGGAGCAACCTTTTTGTAATTACCTTCTTTAATCTTACCCAGCTCTCACGCAGAAAAGGATTCGCTCAAATTGGGCAGAAGCGTCACACACGGCAGCCGTGCGTGCTAACGCTTACCCTGTGTCTCGGTTTTTCTTGTCTAGTTTACATTGCTTTATTTTTATTTTTCATTCCACAAGCGCTTGATTAGGCATATGTTAAGAAATGGGTATACCTACTACTTTCAAGTCTCCGTTACCTACTAATGCACATAACTATCCAGGAGCGCTCTCGGGTGAAGATCGATCGAAACCGTGTCGCGGATACAGCCACTTCGGGGTTTGTGAACCTGGTTAAATAATGCAGCGCGAAAAGCAAGGACGAACGAAGAAGTGGACAGGACTGGCGCTTTAACCATGATCACTGACCAACAAGCCCAAACAGCCACTTTAGTTGTGAGCCTATCGGCCCTATAAAACAATACCCGATTTCAAACTTATGTCAGAGCTCTAGAATCCTCCTCTGTTTTACTCAGTGTACTTTAGTTAGCGTACTCGGTGTGAGCTTAAGGTGCGCCAGCTACAAGGTACAACCAGTGTACTTTGCGTGGCGCGATCGCTGAAAACCAGCGATGCCCTAATTAATCCGCAACCCTTTCGGCGGCAGGAATCGTGTTTCAGCCGCCAATTAATCATTCACGCTGGCGCATTCCCGACGCGCTTCTCACAGCGCCCCGTTATCGCCGCTCCGCTCGCCACCTCCAGCCGAGAGAACGCGTAATGATACTCAGTGTCGGGAAGTCGCCGAGCCGTTGGCGCCCTCAAACGAGCTCCCGCCCTCTTTGCTCTTTTCTCTCTTCCGGTCTGCTCTGTAAATATAAGCCGGCACACACACTCCTCAGCTGCGAGGCAGATATCGGAAGCTCACACGAGCCCTCTCCGTGGCCCGGCCGGGGGGTTGCTTTAATTCATTAGGCGCTCCGAAGCCGCGAGACTGTTTTGCTTCGGGATTAACGCTGCCGCTGTTATCGGAGGGTCCCGCCTAATCACCTCGACTCCTTTGTCTTCCCTCGGCGCTTCGGAGTGGACGTTGATGGCAGCTGCAGTCTCCTCTGCTGCTTTTATCTCTCGCGCCACGGACGCAGGGTTCCATCCCGAAAAGCGGCCTACCCTTTTTACTCTTCGTCGCCTATTTACCCTTACTGCGCTGCTATTGTTCCTTAACGCTTGACCTGTTCGACGTTCACTTTGTCGAGCTCTGAGCAGAGAGGCTTCGTCCGGTTCAGCGTGCGCTATAAAAAATAAACTGGCCAATCTTGCACGCGTATGAACATGAAAGGACGGTAGCAGGGTGCAAATTTCTTATTCGAGAGAGAACTGAAGCCTGACGTCAGCGATGATGACGAAGTTTTGGCCTACCGTCTTTCTCCGTCTCGCGTGGCCGTGGCATGAAACTGCCCCTCAGGGCCCGGAGATAGGAGATTTGTTCCTTGTGGTGCCCGATACCATACAGCGCTTCCATGGGCTGCTCGATTCTGCCCAGTGTGTACGCGAGAGCCTTCTGTGCTGGGTCTTCATTTCGAGAACCTAAGCATATCGATCTTCAACCGTTATCTCCAACGAGTGGCTCTTCGGCGATGACCGAAGCCTTTAATGATACGAATACCAGGACGGCTTGCCCCTTTGGTAAAACCCACCCCGTGCGTGTCGTTCTGTGCACGGGTGAGTGACAGTAAGAAACGTGAGTGCTCTCCGTGTGTTTGAGACTGCCCCAAAAGCACGGGTTTTTAAATGATACTGAAGCAAAATCTTAAAATTGAACCAAAACGCTGAAAATAGATTCTCGGAATGTGATTACACCCAAATCTAGAATCCACTTCGCATATTTTTCAGCGGTAGGGTGTTATGACGTCTAGTCGCAGCTTCCACAGGCGGCCGCCAGGTGCAACGATACGTCAACAAATCGCGAAAAAGTACGTTCTATCCGCCTTTTTTCGCTAAAATGCTTGTCGTGTTTATCAATTTTAGCAGTCAGGCTCTTGTTTACACGTAAAAGAGCAGCTCCAAAAGTTTGGTTCGTATCACTTCAGTGGTTTCTGCGAACGCCACGGAGTGGCATGGCCAAATCGCGCTGCCTTCTGATGCCCGCATTCTACCCTTTTTTTTTGGCCGAGCTCATGCCTGCTTTATCATTTCATTTATTTTCATTTCATTTATTTTTCCTTTAAAGGCCCGAGGGCATTACATAAGGGAGGAGCAAACTCAAGATTTGTACTAACAAGACAAGAACACTACAAAGAAGGAAAAAAAATAAAAGTGAAAAGGAATAAAAATGTACAGCAGGTAAGGGGCGTCGAAAAGGTTATACTATATGTAACAAGTAAAAAAAAAATTGAACACATGAGTAAACAAAGGCTAAGGAATGAAAAAAAAAGCAAGGACACTTGTCTCTATCAAGCACAACATATAACTGAAAAGGCGAGTAATGGCGAGTTCATGGCGGCGCCGGCAGCGAGCGCGGAAATTCGGATTGGTTGAAAAAGTACTGACGTCACACGCGGAGCGGCGGTTTTGTACACTGAATAATACGTAACATAAATTGTGAATATTAAGTAGCAACATGGCTCAAACGTCATTCTGACGTAAGAATAAATTGATTGCACTGAAATGAAAACTGGGGCGAGATGGCAATCGACCCTGTGTCCCTTGGACCCCCGGTCAGACACGCTAACCCTAAGCCACCGAGGCACATTCGTTCGGCTTGGTTAGAAGGAGGACTTGTGTGTCTTGTCCCATGGAGTACGCGGCTGCGAAGTGATATGCATAGTAGACCCCAGGCCGCGGAAGGCAGCCATTAGCGTTGTCGCGTCATACGCTTAAGGCGCAGTTCAAGCGTCTCCCGAAATTTTTCAAATGCGCGTACGTCAGAAATTTAGAAAAAGGAAGATACAAACATACGAACAGGTCCAGATACAGTTTAGATACTGCAGCACTTGAACAATGGCTCAGCGACAGTTCTAAGCTAACTCTGAAGATAAGACAGCATAGATATCTAAACTCCCGCATGGTCACGATATAATAATAGTCTTTATCAACCGTATCTGAATCTGCGATTAACTTTTCTTTCAAATTCTTAAACCGACATTTGCTTCAAAAATTGCGTGAGCACTTCGGCAACTAAAGTGTTCAGAGGCGAAAGCCGAGGAGACTATGCCGTGACGACTTCCGGTGGATGTGACGTCACCGTTCCCGTGGTTATATCGATACCCAAGCTGTACATCTTTCGGGGATCTCAAGTGTTAATTACGCTTAATTACACATTTCTCCACCTAATTTGACACAAATCGGACGTTTTTCCGACCATTCTGTGACAATTTTCACTATGCCGTGACGACTTCCGGTGGATGTGACGTCACACCGTTCCCGTGGCTATATAGAAGTCGGCGCTATTTCGACGCAATTTCGACATTTTTGCCTATAATTAATTAATTAATTAATTATCCTACAGTCATAAAACCTGGCTTCTAGGTTCACTTTTTCCTCCTATGTCTCATGCCTCCCCTATCTGAAGCCTATATTTTTAACTTCCCGAGTTAAACGCGTGTGACGCGCTCTGTTAACGGACGACAGTATGAGCCAGCGAAGGCTTTCGCCTTAAAACCTTTTTCAGGCGAATGGTGGCGAACGAGACCTCGCGCGATAATAGCCCCACTTACTTGTAGTGTGTATACATAGTAAGGACGTACGCAAATGGCAACCCCCAAATGAAAAAAAGAAAACATCTTTCCTGAATTTTTGTATTTTCTTTAACGGTTTTGTTCGATGCGCAGGAGTGCAGAATGGGAGTTCCTTATGATATACCTTTGGTGCATATCTCAATTAAATTCGTTTTTTTAAGCAGATCCGCTTTCGCACAGTGTCTGGCAACTATTATGGAATTACGATCGCACGGGGCGTGATATCATCGTGATATATATATATATATATATGAGAGAAGCCAACAGCCACAGAAACCAAGGGGCACAGGGGATTTTTAATTTTATGTATTTATTTTGTGGTGTTGATCAATTTATATTACTGAATATGTTAGCGCTTAAAGCTAATTGATTAGAAAAGCAGAAGAAAAAACAACCACATGCCGCCGGTGGGATCCGAACCCACTATATATATATATATATATATATATATAGCACAATAAGGTAAACGTACTTGGTTGCTAGTTTAAATAAGATGCGAAATTGAGAAACGCTTCTTTTAAGCAAACGTTTATTGGGAGTCGACGTTTCGGACAGAGCCTGTCCTTTTTCAAGACTGAAGTTACTTGTCTTGAAAAAGGACAGGCTCTGTCCGAAACGTCGACTCCCAATAAACGTTTGCTTAAAAGAAGCGTTTCTCAATTTCGCATCTTATATATATATATATATATATATATATATATATATATATATATATATATATATATATATATATATATATATATATTGTTTTCTTTTCTTGAGTCCAGAAGCGCACCTCTCATTCAGATCCATTTTTATCCGCCCGGACGCAGCACGCCGGCTTCGCTCTTTGTCCCACAACAAGCTATCGACCAAGGGCAAAACGGATGCGCGGATACACACAAAGATACCAAACGGCCAGCCCCGGTCGGAGTCGTGATCCCTGACCTTGGCCGGCCGACAGACGCCGCTGAGAAGCCGCCGCTGGACGTGACCGCCGTGCGAAAAAGACGGGGGGGGGGGGGGGGGGGGGGGGGGGGGGCTCCACAACGACCCCCGGACATTTTTGTGCGCGCATTTTCGCCTCGTCTCGGGCCACGAGGCTTTTTACGTGACCGTATATACGTGCTGTGGCATGACAGTGGGGGAAACGATTTGCCCGATGGACGGCATCGGGGAAATTGTTTCGCCACCGACTGGCCGCGAAGAAAAAAAGCGTGGCGTGTTTCTTTATTTCTCCTATTCTTTTGTTTTGTGTGTGGCAGAGGTTGGTCTGTTTGAGAGACAGTCAGTCTGCAGCTTTACTACCCGCCTTATTATCTGCCTCTATCTCCACTGATGGCCCGTGTCATCTGCTTTCTGATTAGGCGTGGTGTACTCTTGCGCTGCGGTATTTGTTACTTCGCCGAGGAGTTTATTTGAAGGACATAGCCTTATATTTATAGAAGGACCAAAAGACCACAGCTTCAACTGGAAACACTGCATAGACATGAGCAGCGCTACGTCATGTTGAGCAGCATAATTTATTGACTATCGTCCGCGAAATGGAACTACAATCCAAACCAAATTAAGCTCAAGAACAGACATCTGTACTGAACGCAGTGCATGGTATAGGAATCACCGCTAGTAAGTATTTCTTCGACGCGCGAACGCGGCTTCACGCGCGAGGGATTCCGGGCGCCTGCCCAGTACCGCCATCTGACGCTGCATTGTAGCGACCTCGGCGCGACTCTGTGGTAAAGCGTTCTTTAGGGAAAATAGCCAGCCAGAAAGTTAGCGCTTATTTCGATTTGGAAGGTCACAGTTGATCGCGGTGCATAGTGAACAACCGCGCTTTCTTAGACACAAAAGAGGACAGACGAGGGGAAGCGCGATATGCTCGTGTTGGCTCATCCTTCCTGACCGCATATAGCAGTGATTGGATCTGGAAATGCTTCCATACAGCTGCGTGGCACTGAACCACATTGTCGTCTTCTCTCGGTTATAAATCCCTCAACATTTACTCGCTCTTGGAAGGTACGCAGCTCAGCGCCTGGAGGGAACCTTCAGCATCTTGTTGCCGGAAAGATTCTTCACCGCGTTCATCATTGTCTTCATCATCATCAGCAGCAGCAGCAGCAGCAACCTACGCCCAATGCAGGACAAATGCCTCTCCAATATCTCCCCAATTAGCCCTGTACTGTGACAGCTGCGGCTACCGTATATCAGCGCCAATTTCATCCAACCTCCTGACTCTCTGCCGCCCCCTCCCACGCTCGCCTACCCTTGGAATGCACTAGCGTCGGTTATTTTTTTTTTTCGCATTACATGTCTCGCATCTATAGGCATATCATCTTCTTCGTATCTGTTACTCGCGTTTGTTCCCTAATCCATTCTGCTCTCTTCCTGCCTGATAAGGTAGCCGGTATCAGTTCCGTTCCCATAGTTCACTGCGTCCATCGCAATTAAACCTAAGCCTTTCCTTATTCTCCAGTTTCTGCTGCTGAGGTGTACACTTGCAAGACACCGCTGTTGCATACTTTCCTCTCGAAGGATACTTGTAAGCGTTCTATCCATCACTTGAGTGCTGCTGCTGCAAATGCACACCACCCCATTCTCATTCGCCCACTGATTTCACTCTTAGATAAAAACATCCTTAGATAAAAACATCCTTTTACTACTTCTAACACCTCGCTGCCACCTTAAGCCCTTGGTCCCATTCACCATACTGTTCGGCATTGATTTTGTCTGTTTTTTTTCTCTCATTTGAACTCTTAGTCCTGCCGTTCTTCGCAGAGTGCTTAATCCCTCAAACATGCGTCGCAGTTGTTTCCCTGAGGTACTCGGCAGGGTAATGACAAAACAAACCTAAGGTTACTGAGATGTTTGTCGTTTACTCTGATCCCCAGCTCTTAGCGGTCCAATCACCTGCATTTCTCTTGTAAACACGTGGTGGATAGCAGTGAAGAGTCAGTGTCATCCTGCCTGGCAACCTTTCTGATTGCTATTCTTCGCACCCTTCCTGAATGGGATTGGGTTTTTTTTTTACGTCAACCACTTTCAGTGTGATTCATGTAAATCGTATTGTGTTTCTGTTCTAAGGCTGTATCAAGTGCGAGAACAGCAGTGGGTTAAATGCAGTTTCAATCCATTTCCTGCATTCTTGCTATAAGTTATTTCTACACTGAGTTTACTAAACAGAATTGCCACCAGACCCATTGCTATATAAATTTCACTCTAGATCCAGGTCAGAAGATGCCACCAGGTTTGAAAAACGATTTTTGAACAGTATTTTATTCGTGCCATAATCAGCCATGCAAATACGCCTGCTGATATCCACGGTTATACTTGGCATAAAACAACGCGAAATACAAGGACAAGGAAGCAGAGGAGACGAGCGCTGTAGCGCCAACAACGCTCTTCTCGACAACTAGGCCGCCTTGCCTCGTTTACCTGCTTTGTACACTAATACGACGTAGCAACTAGCTCAACTTTCCGTTTTACTGCAGTTATTTTTGGTACTCACTGGAAGCCTTCCAAGAAAGTGCTTAATTATCTATGCTAAAAACGTCGCAAACATTTTATATGAGGACGCTAAACAGCAAGAGTGGTTTTGCTGGCCCGCACAACAACAGTGCAAGGCAGTGAAGCACTATGATACGTGAAGGCTCAGTATGGTCTAGCAGCCTACATGGAACGCTGTTTCACATATTGCACTTCAGAATATTCGCAGAACGGTGTTACAGATACACTCTTGTGGTATAATGTTCGGCTGAGAAAATTTAAAATTTAACTGGCAAGTAGGCCGTGTATTTTTTGTTTTGTTTTCTCTGCCTGGAACAGAGTTCTGTCTGTTCTGTCTGTAAGAGGACCCATTTTTAAACAAGCTCAGCTCTGTTTCAGTTATACAAGTGGGGGCCGGTATGCTAAAGCTAGATTAAGGAGTAAATCTTTATTTCAGAAGAATGAAACGTTCGCCTTCAAGGTAATGATACAGGTGACCATAGATGGCGGAGTTGGGAGTTCCTGCCTCTCCCTTACCATGCCACAACTACCCTTCGTCACCCTCACCTCAACGCATCCCGTGTGGCTGACGGAAGAAGACGAGGGTCAAAGCGACCTGCGTTTACCAGCCTTGAGGCTGACTGCATAACCCAGTGGAATAAAGATCAAGAGATAACATGTCCAGAGTCGCAAAACATATAACCGAGAGCAACACATGACGAGTGACACCCTGGGGCGTCGGAGCGCCCTCTGCCCATTCCAGGGCCGCGCCACGATTCTCTCGGAGCGATCTACTACTTCAGGCGGTCGTATGCGGAGCTCAAGACAAGCGTATCCACTCCGTGGCATTGACCGAAAGCGATAAGGCAAAAAGAAAAGACGTGTTTTTCGCCCCAGAGAATAAAAAAAAATGGAAAGGGGGGGGGGGGAGCACTCAAGGATAACGGAGAACAGCAAGAGATCTACGCTGCTCTCGTCTCACGGCTATTCTGGCTCTCTCTCTCTCTTTCTCGTCTTAGCGCAGAGACGCTTGCGCTCTCCTCTCCGCGTGTCGTCTTCCTTCTCTCCCCTTCTCTCGTTTCACAATCTTCTCAAGCCTTCTGCGTCGGCGGGCTTTGACTCGCGCCCGCATTTCGCAAGCAACGCGTGGCAGCGGACTACTACTATTCGCGCAGCCTCGGCGGCCCTGGAAGAAGGGCCGCGACGGGATTCTGTTTCTCCAGCTTCCGAAGCCCCGGATGCGCATGCGAGTCGGCGCAGCTGGGAAAGGGGGAAAAGCTCCCGGCCAACCCTCTCCTCCTCTTCCTTCGCAGAGCGCTCGCATTGTTCACCTGTCACACTCTGTCTCAAAGAGGAACAGCTCCCTGGGGCCTAAGCCTAGCCGCCGATGCTGCCCCATTGTTTTATTTCTTTATTTTTCTTTTGTTCTTCTTCTTCTGTCGCTGTTCGTCCGAGCCAACGCTTGGCGAAAGAGCCTTTGACTTTCCAACGCTTTCCTTTATGACTCGGTTGGCACGCGTGATCCCACACTGCTGTTTGTTTCTTTCTTTGTCTTTTTCAGGCTGTCGCGCCAAAAAGGGGTAAACGAAAAACAAGACCGAAACACTCCGTGTAAGTTGTGTCGAAAAAAATAAAAGGATTTCGTCGGCTGCTACCCATCGGAAAGAGAAAAAGCGAACCCGAACGATTTTTTGTCGCCGTACGAAGATTAAAGAGAAAGGACAAAAGAGTGCGACGTTAAGGGAATCGCTTGTCCCTTTACAAAATTCTTCGCCTGCGACGCTGTTCCCGGCGTATGTTCTTTTGGTACGTCCTTTCCTTCTTTCTTTATTTTTGTTTACTGCATGAACGGGGCTTGCGTTTTTTTTTTGTTTGTTGCTGTGGTTTCGAGAGAAATTTATGGGAGCAACGCAAAGTCGGAACGCGCGAAAGCGGCTGAAACGATTTAGGGGAAATTCTTTTGTCACCGTCGGCGCGGGCGCGTTTGGCTGCTTCCTACAGGATATCCATCTTCTTCAAGGTGTCCATCTTCTCCCACATTCACCCACATTTCTCCTCCTCAACGGGCTTGCCATGGGCAACAAAAGGTTTAGTGTCTTTTTTTTTTTAAGTGAAATTGGGAGACGTGCCGTCTTTCCTCAGTTTTATGTACTGCATTAAAGAGTGCGGACTCTCAGTGGTGGCTCAGTAGCATCGGCGTTTTTTTGTTGAGGCCAAGGTCGCGGGATCGAATCCCGGACCACAGCGGAAGAAATTAATTCCGGAGCACTCCACTACGGAGTCCCTCATAGGCCCCGTGCAGCACCGGGATGCCGTGTTAAACACAGCTCAGAAATGGCTGGGTGGGCGAAGATTCCAATGAACTGATGCCATGAATGAAGATTCCAATGAACTGATTCCATGAATGAAGATTCCAATGAACGGATTCCATGAATGAAGATTCCAATGAATTGGGAGAAGATTCCAATGAACTGATTCCATGAATGAAGATTCTAATGAATTGGGCGAAGATTCCAATGAACTTTACGACCTAAATCACTGCTTTGCAAACGCAGAAGCGAAATTTGGTGATGGGCCTCCCTTTCTGACTCACAGTATTCGGCAACAGAACCTTAGTGTCCTGTGCACCGTGACAGTGGTAGAAAAACATGCTTTCAGTTAAGGGACTCAGGTGGAGTGATTGTTGACAGAGCACTGTAAGTCTCATCCCGCTGGTACATAAACTCCACCACCACCACCTTCAACCTTGCGACGTAGAAAAGCATTGCGGAGCCAGAAATATGCACTAAAATAAAGGAGATGGACATAGCGGTGACCTAGCGGATCGTCAATGGGAAGTAATCAAAATGACTACTTTGCTCACGCATGATTCTCGGACGAATAAGACATTGCTCTTCCTTCGTGACGCATCGTGTGACCAGTACGCCCATTGGCACGAACCTATTAGAAGCAGAGCGATACATGCATCGGTCCGAGCAAGTTCATCCACCTTCAATGGCAGCGGTTACACGAATATGATGATGACGAGCCAAGACAGCCGCCATTGAACAACGGCGCGCAGCGTCGAAGTGGGCGTAGTCAACGTGTTTAAACGAGCACTCCGTCTAAACAGCGTGCATTCGCGGTGTCAGGCATCAGTAAGAAACACTGCTGTTGTTTCTGGATTTCACATCCCGCTCCTCCCACTGCTCGATCCGACGCGTTTTCATACGATTGGCCAAGCGAGTCGGAGTGGTCGGGCTCAAACCCATTGCACTGGCAAGCGGGCAGTCTCACCGCGCAGGCTGCACATTGGCGACAACTACAAACCCGGACTGCTCAATACCCAATACTGCTGCATTCCCGATACCCAGACCAATTCCCGTCATCATGCAAACTTTGCGGCAAACCAGGAGACTTCTTACACACCCTCCTCACATGCCCCACCTACCCTCATCCCCCATCACCAACCGCGGAGGAGTCTTACTGGGAGTCTCTTCTGACCAGCTCGTCCGCTCAAGACCAGCGCCGGATCATCTCCAGCGCTCACAGAAGGATTACGCTCCAGGGGCTATCCTTCGCGTTGTAAGGGTGCCTCCTCCTCTCATTGAGGAGGCATCCAAGTGCAATGTAGGGGGCTTCGCCCCCACGATTTACATCACTGGCAATAAACGTTTCCACCACCAACACCTCGACGCGGCTCGTGCTCAATTCAACCCGCTGTAACGTTCGCGTTGAACCAGACGGCTATTTCAGTTCTACCCGCTTTTGACCTGTTCATGTAAGTGCCCTTTATTGAACTTCTTTCTGACATTACAGGGAGTAAACTCGGGCTACCGAAATAAACGAAAGAATTTCACTAGGGACGGAGTCTCGTTTAATTAGGGTGGAGCTGCTGCTAAGTGGTATCGCATGACTTTCGATCGAAGGCTGTCCGGTATCCGAGGGTGTCGGGTGTGCGCAATGCGTTCAGTTGAGGCAGGCTGCAATGCGTGAGCGTGCTGACGTCAAAAGCATGTGTTAGGCATTATAGAGGGCAAGTCGAGTTGCACAGTCTTGGTCAAAAGTCTTCAGGCCAAAGGCTTTTCATTGGCCCCACATTATGGAGCCATGACGGCACGATTAAAGCCCACAGGGCCTTGGAACGCTAGAAGAAGGTTTCTTCCCGCGGTAGAGAAGCTTGCTGCCTGACATTTTCTTTGAATGCCCCGCTACAGGAGGAATTAAATGAACATTCGTTCGCCTACAATTAAAGCTGTGGCCTAAATACTTTTGACTGGGGGTGTATGCATGGAAGAAGCTAACAGCCTTTGAAACCAAGGAAAACGAAGGGGTGCCATTGATTAGCAAGGAAAATTAAGTGCGTAGTCCTATTAGACAGGCTCTAAACTTGATAGGAAACTGAACAAAAAACTGCACTCTACCTGCGACAAAGCCCGATCAAACCTCATATCTGATATAGCCAAGAATTAAGTTAGCAGTTTTAGTTAACTGAAAAAAAAAACATTCGTACAGTGCTCCACTGATTTAAGTTTTTCTAGCTTCTTTCATATAGCAATTTAATTGAGATTGATTCAGCGCTCGGAAAGCGTAAAAGTTTGTATACAAGCTTAAATCCCCCTTCGTATTTCCCTTCCCACCATGTGTGCACATGTATTCGCCCTGCCCTGATCTGTCGATTCATTAACAAACAAACTACAAAGCCGGGTAAAGGTGACGGTGAAAAGGACACCGAGCGGGTCGTAGAACTTTTTCGCTTCCGCCTCGCATCAACGGCAATGAAAAAAAAAAAAAAAACGCACAGCAAACGAATGTTTCTTACAAAATCTGGTTCCGCTTCCATTATCTGGCAACGTCGGCAATGGATCAGTAAAAGCACTCCCTACTCCGGGCCTCTTGTCGGCATCGAGAGGGGTGATAGCAGAATTTTTTCGTTTCGCTTTCTGTATCAGAGCTTTAAATATACTTTTCTTTTTCAATGGAATGAAAGCGAGAGGCAGGGGGAGGGCATGTGCTGTTCTTCGAGCACTCTAAAACTATTTCGCTTCGCAGCTTTCGTCCCCCCCCCCGCCTATCTCCATCCGTTGTCGTACGGCCCGCTTTTTTACAAACCTTGCCAGTGAACTCCGCCGAGAGCGTCTCTGACATCATGTGCTGAAGTGAAAGTATTTCTCTCAGTGTGGGGCCAGTAGCAGTGCCTTTCAGATATCAGAAAATGTGAATTCGCATTAGTGTTTCATCGCGGTAATGAACCACATCGTACATTGTTTTAATTCATACGCAACCTTTAATTTGCCGCCGCGGTGGCTCAGTGGTTATGGTGCTCGGCTGCTGACCCCAAAGACGCGGGTTCGATCCCGACTACGGTCGTCGCATTCCGATGGAGGCGAAATTCTAGAGGCCCGTGTACTGCGCGATGTTAGTGCACGTTAAAGAACCCCAGGTGGTCGAAATTTCTTCACTACGGCGTCCCTCATAGCCTGAGCCGCTTTGGGACGTTAAACACCCCATAAACCAAACCAAAAGAAAAGCATTAATTTGGCAAACTGAGATTTGAGAAATCATTGCTGGTTGCCTGATCATGCATCGGTTTTGAGCAGCACAAAGCAGCACGAGGCAAAAATATCCGAAAAGCTTGTTCTAGTAGGATTGTGCAGTAATGTGAAGTGATTTCGCAAAATTTTTCTACATGTGCACGCGCGCACGGGCGCATTTGTGATGACTATGACTACTTTAAACAGAGTAAAGCAATAACCGCCAAGATAAGCTATGAGTTTTTGTAATGACAAAAATGCATGAATGATTGAGAAATGTTTCTTAGAAATCAATCAGTGCCAACAGAGACGCATAGGTCAGTCCTAATGGGTGCTTGCTGACTGTAGAGGGCAGGTGCCGAGACTCGCCAGCCCCTGCCCATTGCTGCTTTGGTTTATGAGACAACTCTCGACCACATTTTAGAGGTGGTTACCCTCGCCTCAGTTTGCTCTTAGCGGCCCCCGGGGTATGCGTGGGTAAAGCCAACCGCACGGAAACCAAAGGTGCTTAAACGCGCTACAAAAACCTGTCTGTATCCGGCGATGCATTGGCTCGAGCCCTGGGCTGCCCGCACTGCAGCCTGATGCTCTAACACTGCGTCGCCTAGCCTATGCGGTTGCATCCCAAGGACTTTTATATTCGCCTACAGCATAAAGCTCGTGAAGCGAACGGGGGACAGAACAGTGCCGGAACTGGAACGACAGGCAGAACTTCGCACATGCGTTGTTATGAGAACATGAGCAAAAAATGGAATACCTACACGTAAAATGGCCGCTCTCACTTTTTTACTGAGGCGTAAATGAGGCGCAAACTTCATCAGGCCGAGAGATGCTCGCTTGGTAAAGGAAATGCTGCAGGCTTGCCAAGTAGATGAACCGGCCACTCCTCCACACGCCAAGCGATGGGACTGACATAAGAAGCGACTATGAAGAACAGCACCTCATTGATGGTTCATAGATTTAGCGATGACAGACGCACTCCTGCTATAGTAGTAGTAGAAGACGTTTATTCCACCATAATTTGCAGGCCGAGCATGTCGACCGCCCGGGCGACCAGAAGTAGGTGTTCTTGTGTATGTGCATGAAACAATCACTATACACACGTTTCTGTGAAAGGTTCTGCTACCCTCAATGGGCCGCGATATCAGGGCAAACTGAAAATTGGAGGGGGCTCTTAAGCTCCGCCTTAAGGGTGTGACGTTATAGCGTAATTAATTCCCATGTATGCAGAAGGTCATTATATACTCTACATTCGCAGATCCCTGGGAGTCGGAGTCCTCATGCCACTCCTGGCTCAGTGGTGCAGCAGTTAAGCGAAGCGCCACTGCCCTGAGAATGGCAGGTGCTGCCATTAGTGGGCCTTGTTCGGGGCAGGTCGCTCTTCCCGAGCGACCAATCATTCATTTAACCGCCACGTGCCACGGTGCGCAGTTTGCTCACTATCTATCCGGTGGGCAGGTTGTGATGACGCCGCAAAGTCACGTGACCTGTGTCGTCCACCTGCCTCCTAGGTTGCACTTTGGGCACCACCTGTCGGAGTCATGCTCATTATTTCCCTCACAACCCGACGGCGACAACGCAAACTCCGAATTTTCTAGACAACGGGGCATTTAAACCTATCGCGTTAATACAGACTCTACGTTCCAGGAGGTGACTAATGCTAACTGGCAAAATCGTTACTAAAAAGCCACTGGCTTCGTTCAGAGAGGCCACTTGCGCATTTCACTAGAAAACCAGATTTCTGTCGTATGACAGCTTTTTATGTGCGCTAGTCTCATTGGCGCACCGGTGCTCAAAAATCCATTCGGTACTCTCTTGCGCTGCACATTCGGCTGCAATCCCGAAAAAGAGGCCTGCTTCTGGCTGTTTTCTGGCTGTTTTCTTTCCAGATCCTCAGCGCACGTGTCCTTTAAATACACCGTTTTTATTGCTGTAGATATCGTACACTCGTGTATACTTCTACGCCTCCAGTTCTCATTACGAAGTATTAAAAGTCCCGATTTAATTGAAGAAAAAAAGCGCAGGTCTGCGCAAGACGAGCTCCATTGCACCGCCCGCTTCGAAGGAAGAAGCCCCCGTGCGCGCAGAGGTACTTAAGGCGCGGCTTTTTCCTTTTCGGCTGCCTCATTTGCCATTCCTCGGGAAATCGACTCCGCAAGCGGCGGTGCCTTTGCATTCATTATGGAGCCCCGCAGTAGGCTTCGCCGCCGGCGCTCCTCTAAGCGTATTTATAAGCACGAGCTGAGCCGACAAACAGTCCGGTCCAATGCCGTGCTTTTTTCCGGCTTCCTACTCCCGAACGGCAGCTAAACCTTATTCCCATGTTTTTTGCTTTGAGTAGGCCGAAGGCTCTGAATTTTTCCTATACCTCTCTCTTTTAGGACATGCGCATTCGACCAACGTGGAGAGATACTTAACCAAATCGGCTGCTTCTTTTACTGACGTCTGAGTGGGAACCGCAATTCGTTGCACACACGCTCTGAAGTATAGTGAAGAAGTTGATAGCATATTATGCGGCCAATTTGGTGTTTGAGAAGCGCCTCTTGGAGATCCCGCCAGGCAGCGGCGTTGTAGATGCCGGTACAATAGGATTATTTCGTGGCTGGGAATCAGTGCTATAGGACGACGTAAACACGTTACTCGCTGTTATGTACATAGAAATTAACAGGATAAAAATCTGTAACGAAGATTTAAAGAGAGAAAATATGCAACAAGACGAAAGTAGTTATTAAAAAGCAACGCCAACCAACAGCGAACAAAAAAAAAGTTAAAAGTGGTCGAGAAATTAGGGCTACTGCGTACAAAATCTTCACACTGGGTTAGATTCAGCCCCGCTGCGGAGTGTGGAGCGCGAATTAAAATAAGCTCGTTATGTACAAAGCAGGAAAGTTGATAAATTATGCAAAAGTTGAGAAAGCAAAGATGCATAAGGGCAGAACCGAAAGTAAAAAAAGAAAGCGCAAAGCGACAAAAAACTAGAAACATCCAGGAAATAATACCGATGCGCTAGTAATTTTGAGATTACGTCATCTTTACTTCCGCTGCTATGCAGTATGGCAACTTAGTCCACTCAATGACTGTACACGTTCTGAACAATTAATGTCGTGGGATGTTCAGCATGGGGTGAGCTTTAGTGGTCTTGACGTGATTATGCCCCTGTGTTAAAAACTCAGAAAGATTACGCTCGTTCTGATGGATTGACCCGTGACACATCTCGATGAATTTAGAGAAATTCACCTTGACATGCTTTTCGATAAGGCCAAGAAATTTGATTTTTCCTGTCTAGATCACGTTATTCTGATCGAAACCAAGAAAAGTAGCGAAATACGCAGCATGGATTACTAGAGATTTGTAATACATTTAAAACAAAAAGCGCTGCCCGCGGGGAACAAAAGTTTAGCCTTCCAGGATTTCAGCAATACTTGCCTTTTGCTCTTTCCGAGGCAATTCTCTCGCTTATATTTTAATACCGCCTCGCCCAATTAAAAAAAAAAGAACTTCTAAACGTTTCGGAAATTTATTAGTGGGCGAAAGAAAGCCATTAATCAAATTTCTCATAAAGGTACGTTAATAACCGATCCTCAGGCTATCGAACAACAACTTTGTACTTACTACTTCAGCAGTGTCTTTTCCTTTTTTTTTTAGCTGAAATAAATGCACCTTCAGGCTGTGCTTACTATTTTCTACCAGGATATGCTTAATATGCTATTCAGCTTGAACGCGCAGTGCTCGCCAGGACAGCATGTTATACCCCGGCCTTAGGCTGAACAGTTATCAAAATTCCCTGTGTGCCAACAGTCTCTCTGAACTTCCATCAGCCATACAATCACCACATTACCACTCCCACCTTCATGCCGCTGCGGTGGCTGAGTAGCTACGGCGCTCGGCTGCGGGCCCAAAAGACGCGGGTTCGATCCCGGCCGAGGCGGCCGAATTTTGATGGAGGCGAAATTCTAGAGGCCCGTGTGCTGCGCGATGTCAGTGGACGTTAAAGAACCCCAGGTGGTCGAAATTATCAAGAGCCCTTCACTACGGCGTCCCTCATTGCCTGCGTCGCTTTGGGACGTTAAACCCCAAACTATAAACCCCAAACCATAAACTATACTCATCTCCTATTTCATGAAGTGCTTGGCTTGCTCGGGCCAGCTACGACACCAGTTGGCCCTCGCGCAGCAAGTCCGCTACCAACTTAGCGGCTGACTTACTTAAAAGCTGAAATTAAAGCGTTTTTTCTCTCTCTCTTTCTCGTGCAGGTCGCCGTCTCCTCAAATTTACTGGAAATTGGCGCGAATAGCAGCTGCATTTAAAATTAAAAACACGCCGGTTGCCTTCGGCTACCATCAAATTTATTTCGTAACTGCTACCTGTAAAATGCTCGAACGTGTCGCGAGCACTCACCTCGCTAACTTCTCAGGTTTGCTATCCATACTGTCATGAAGCCCACTGCACTGCCTACCTATTCAGTACTAGAGTATCGTCGCTCACGTTGCATTTGAATGGTTCGCCGCTTCGAATATATCGCTGCATTTCATTGGCTCCTTTCAAAGGCCTTTGGTTTCTGGGAAATACGAGGCTAGAAACACATCTGATTCCTCAAAAAACGACCGCGACTCACTCGACGTTTTCGAAAGCAGCGCTTCTTTTCAAAGCCCATGTCCAAAGGTCCATGTGAACTGCCCGCCTGAGCCGCATTTGCGCTTCAAGCCGCAGTGTGTGGGTGCTGAACGTGATGCAAAGTTTTTATTTGAATTGGCTTCGACCTAAGCGCCATATTTCTATTCGCTGTGTCTCAATCACCGCGTCAAAGGAGCGTGGATGTTGTGTGCGTTGCTTACTGCACGTTTCTTTTTTTTTTTTTACCTTTTTGACGGCACTCTACGTTCGTTTGGAACCGCGGAGAGGAACGCTAAAAATGCATGGCCGGGCTGACTGCACGCAGTGGAGCGGAACGGGAACGTGCGCTAGCACAAAGGCTCGAAAAAAAAGAAATGCTGCCTGAAAAACGGTTGTGAAGGTCAGGCCTATCGCGAAGGAAGCTTGCGGTGAAAAAAAACAAAACAAAATAAGACGCCACCGCAGGCGTTGCATTGTGTAAAGGAGGCGACGCGTTTCTCCAAATTGCCCCGTCCACAAACGCCGCTCTACGAATGAAGGCCAATAATAGAGCCATTTATCTTAACGCCCCGCAATGCGTGATATGCCCCATCAAAAGATGCAACGTCAGATCGTCAGATAACGAAAAATTTTTTGAAGTGCATTTCTGCTCTCAATGCTAGCATTTGTTTCGTCGCTCAGCACAACATTAACAGATAGTCCTTGCGATGTTGACCTGCAAGACTGAACTGAGAAGGGAACCCAGTTGCTTCTGGCGCGCGCGCACGCATGCAAGCGCGCACACAGTACGGAATACGTTTGATTTATGGGGCTTTAACGTCCCAAAGCGACTCATGCTATGAGGGACGCCGTAGTGAAGGGCTCCAGAAATTTCGACCACCTGGGGTTGGTTAACGTGCACTGACGTCGCACAGTACACGGGCCTCTAGAATTTCGCCTCCATCGAAATTCGGCCGCCTCGGCCGGGATCTAACCCGCGTCTTTCGGGTCAGCAGCCGAGCGCCATAACAACTGAGCCACCGCGTCGGCAAATACGTCTACCTATCCAGGGCAGGACCACTTTCCACTGAGAAGCATCCTTTCTTTGTGGTCCACTCGCTGTCTGAACTATCGTTGCCGAAGGTATGCGTGCCCTGACTTGTTTTATAACACTAAAACTGTGCGAATGCAACTCATGCCTCGGGTCATTTCCAGCAAGCTCATGTCCTGTTTGTGTAAATGTCCGCTAAACCTTCTTCCACTTCCCAAATGTGCACGCACACTTAAACAGAGCACACAAAGAACCCCAGTGGCGGATAATTTTTTCCGAAACGTCGGAATATCAACCTATGCCCTGTTAGGAACGGCATGTTTACGACGGAGCGCATACCGGCACGCTGTACAGACCAGATGCGTTTACAGGACTTCTGAAGCGTCTACTGCCCACATCGTAGTTGTTCCCCGGTCTCGCATTAAACCGCTCCGCGCCAAAATATCTTGACGCATGCAAGGCGCATGGCGTAAAATTTTTATCCCCTTCCCGAAGAACGCAACCGTGAATAGATTGCGACTGGCCGTTATCGTGAGGAAGAAACCGCTGCATGATGCGACCTCGGAAGTGGAGGTGCGTTTTAGCTGCTTCTTTCCAAGTGGTCTCTTAGGCGCATACAAGACGGGGGAGCATCGCATCTCCCGACATACTCCAAGTCACCGCGAAAATGAGCAGAATCAATGCAAAAACACCAAGGCGCTCTTCGACTACCTGCTTCGCTGTCTGTGCGGAAATTCGTGTGGGAGGTGCCCGCGCCGCATCCCGCGAGACATTTGCAGCTTCTGCGAGGGATCAATAAGCGACGACTGCGAACGCAAAGCGAATACATCGCCTTTGCACCATCACCGCTCAATGCTGAGTTATGCACGTTCGATTGCATCAAGGGCGTGCTATTGGACTTGGCTCGGCGCACTAGCTGGAATGTGGTATGCGAGGTGCTTAATTCAGTTTCCTTTTTTTTTTTAAAGTTACATGTTCGAAGCAGAGGTCTGCATCTAGAAGACAAGTGCTCTGTGTTCGTCATCATTTGTGGCGACCACAATCTCTCACCACGGAATTGCATTCTTTTGGCGTTACTGAGTTTGAGGCTGCCATTAGCGCATTGCGCAATCGATAATAGGCCGGCTTCCCAGCTCATTTGCCACATACCACAACCGAATGTCCTTTAACCCCTCAGTGATACCCGGCATTACCTCGGCACATGTGTAGATCTCCCCAGAAAAGAATGTCGGTTCTCATATACCAACCGGAGAAGTGGACAAGTTGCAGTTTTTACTATTTACAAGACGACTACGTGAAAAATGTCCATCCAGATGGCTCATGCAGCTGTGGTCCTTATGTGACGCTGCCTCACTCAAAATGGCGCACATGGAACATTGCTAGGCTGCGAAGATGGGTTGCAGAAAGAAGACCACGCATGCTTGGAGTTCAGCTCAATAGAAAGTGTGGTTGGTTGTCAGTGCTAACAAGAAGTATGAAACAAAATAAACAAAATATGCACGACAGAAGTAGGACAGCAGGTAACAGGGCTGCTAACAACTGACACGTTGTTCAAACACGGAATTTATCCGTGGATACCGGCGCACGCGCCCTGCGCACTAAAACCAAAGTCAAAAGAAAAAACACATAAACTACCGTAACCGCCGTGCTAATAGCAAGTAAGCTGGTCAAGAAATGAGAGGGTGTATATTCCGCGTCATCTGAGTAAAATTTCAGTCGTTAGTAGTAGCACGGTCAGCACTCCTCCTGTCTCCTTCGCGTCTTGTCTGGTTGCCCTTTATGCTGATTATTATGTAACCTTGGATTACCGCCCTGTCGCCAATATAAGACCAGAAGCGTCCGAAGGAACGAAAAGAAAGATTCGTACTCGGTGAAACAGAACCGCGAAAGGCATCGTCCCTTTCGTAGTAAGGTCCATCCTTCTTCAGGCACGGCAGCCTAAACAGGTGCTCATAACACCAATGCACTGCCGTACGTAACATGTACCACGAACTGTTCGGCCATTGTCGCCTTGTTCTGCAGCGACCAAGACGGCTTGTGAGAGTTGTCAAATTGGCAGCGCAGCCAGAACTGCGTACGTCCGCGTTCAGAATTTGTTTCTTCGTCAATTTCCTTATTTTTTCTTTCCCAGACTGTTTTTCATTCGCACCCTACGAAAAGCATCACACGGTTGCCCGAACGCGAATCAGTTAATTTTTTCAAAGCTCCAGAGACACTGTCTGCGGACAAATTCGCCGCCAACCCGCATCAATACACGTGAACATTTTTTGTCTTGTAAATGGTTTACCTATTGAGAATACTGAAGAAAATGTGAACATGAGAAAGAGCTGCGTTAAAGTAAAACACGATGTTATATGATGGCATCACAATACGTTCAATACCAAAATGTCTGAAGTCGGAGTAGCTCGAAGAAAAACGCGAATGATGGACAAAGCAGTCGATGCATGGACCGGATGACATCTCACTTTTTTTTTTCATTATGTGCCACGAAGTACGAAAGTGCAATAAAAAAACAACGCCACAACTCCTAAATTAACGAACGAGCAGCCCTGCATCGGATGTTTCAGAAGCAGTTGTTATACCAACGTAACAGAGAACAACAATGGAATCCGACCGCTAGATATTCGAAGGAGGTTAAACAGAAGAGGTCTCCTACGAGAGAGAATGAAGAGATCGTAAAAGCGACCAATTCCACATCAGTAAACCGCCTTGCGCTGTCTCGCTCAAGCTACAATCGCGACTTGGACTCAACGGAAAAGAAAAAAAGAAAGAAAGCCTCCTTTTTCATCATTATGCGCTAGTGTGAACTAAAGGGAGTAGGTGCGCTCCACGAGTTCACTCTTTCGCAAGGCTCAAGCATTACGTTGAGCTGTTTAAACAACGTGACGATGCACTCGGCGAGAGTATGTCTCGTCGCGTTGTCTAACCACGGTAAATAACCTGGGGCTTGCCCAACCTTCGGTTCTGTTTCTCTACGGGCGACGCCGGCGGCGAATCTCCCGAGGTAACTCTTGACGCATTTCACGTAAATGTGTACAGAGGCCGTTAGTGGCAGCTACCTTGTGCAGGTTATGTTCTCGAAGCACCTTCAATAGAAAGAGGAAAAGATAAATAAAACCCGGTAACGCGTTAGTTGGCTCTCAAAGAAATGTTGGCGGAGCAATTACATATCAACCTTTTTTGCCGTCAGGTGCTTCAGGGAGGGAAAACTTTACCTAGCTTCCTTTTTTTGAAAAGTTTGACATCGCAATCATGCTCTCGACATCACACTCGTAGAGTACGTCACAAAAAGGATGCCGCTCATATAAGCCATGGAAAAAAGTAGGTTGTATTCTCTAACTCGTCTAGAGATTCGTCACCCGGGCGAGCTACTGACATTTCTAGTTGCGCGAACTAGGAGTCGGCGGAGGAGTTCTGCGAGCGATGAATTGCTTCATACGTTCACTCGACCGGGAAGATGTAGTTTGGCGAAACTAACGGCGCGTTAGGCAATGCCGGCGCCTGCAGCGCTGAACAATACACGCTACGAGGGCCTCAAAGGAGACGACAACATAGCGCCGTTTGCCAAAAGAGACGTCGCAGTGTCTCGGCTAACGACTCTAATCCAAAGCGAGCAGCTTTTACGCTTCTGCGTCGCGACTCACAAGCCCTCTCACATTACAACGTCTGAGCGAGTGTCGCCGCTGCAAAAACAGACTAGACTCAATGTCACCCCGGTTTTTATATTTGCTTGTCTTTTGCCCATTGTCACGTCTCGAGGGACGTCCTTTAAGGCATTTATCTCAGTTTGCGCAGAGCGAAAGTAGCGTATACGCAATCGTCTCTAGGGTTCGTCCGGAGTGCTGCTTTGCTCCCAGCTGCTCCGAGCAGAGACACTTCCAGCTGCCAAATGAAACCCGGTCATGCTTGCCAAGCTTTGTGTTTTCTCGGCGGCAAGTTGTCGCCCCTGCCAGTGACAACAAGAACTGCCGTCACCTAATCGACTTTTCTTTCTTCGTTGCAGCATGCCTTTAATTTTGGTTCTATTCGCGCTAGGTTAAGCGAAAGCACGGACATCGCTGCCCGGTGGCAACGGCGCACGCTCCTACAGCTACGCATAAATGCCAAGCAGTGCATCCATCCGACCACGTGTTTTATGAATGGAGGTCGTCACATCTGCTGTGCTGTCTGCCGTAGGAAACACAACCGGCAGCTCTCGGGTGAAATCTGCAGCCACCGATCGCTATGTTGTACGCAACGAATGGTGTCAGTGAAAAAATTTTGAGAACCAAAAAAAATCAACACGAACGAAAAAAGCAAGGTAGAAGCTACGGACATGGGAACTTGGACTCACCGTGGAGTCGGAGTCGAGCAGCGCGGCGCAGGCCACCTGCAGCAGCTGTACGAGCACGGCGGGCAGGGCGGCCCAGCTACCGGCGTACGGAGCGCGGGGCCACAAGGTCAGCGCCAGCTTGAGCGCGCCCAGGGTCAGGGCCTCGAGGGCCAGCAGCGCCGGGGGCACCCAGGAAGGCGGCCCGGTGCCCCTCGGAGGCGCGAACCACTGGCAGGTGGCGACGGCGGCCAGCGCCAGGCAGCAGAGCAGCGCCGTGGCCGTCCATGCCTTGAAGTCTAGCCACTTCTGGTGGCGGTAGTAGTCCAGGTAGAGGCTCTCCGCCTGGGCGTCGGCGAACAGGAACCGCATCCGGCGGGGCAGCAGTCGCTGCAGTCCGCTCTGGTCGATGCTGAGCTCGGTGTCGGTGCGCTTGAGCAAGGGCCGGGACAGCGGGCCGCCGCCGCTGGCACCATTGCTGCCGCTGGTCGCCGCCTTCTTGGCCATGCCGTCAGCTGGGCACCACCATCGGCACCTACGCGGTGCGACCAGAGACAACGGTCGGGCTCCTCTGTCTCGCCTGTCGCTACTCGCGGGCACTGCTACGCACAGGCACACACACACAGACAGCCACGTGAACGCGGAACACGGCGGCGACCTCGGAGGGGACTAGGGCAGGGGCGGCGCGCTGGTCATGGCCGGGTATGCGCGCTCCCGCAGCGCGTACGTGCTATGCCAGCCCGAGTTTCCCGCACGGGGCTCACTCGTACTTCTGGCGGCGGCGCCGAATCCGCGACCGGCTGGTCCGCTGCTGGTGGCGGACGGAAGGGCACATGCACAGGGCCGATCAATACGGCCAGCGCCGGCCGCCCAGAGGGAGCGCTGCTGCCGAGACGGGGCCAATCGATGCACCCGCGAAACGCCGTACACCAACGCGCCGGCGCGCCGGGATGCTGCGACTGCTGCTGAGCGGAGGAAGAAGAGTTGCGCGGGCCCGCTGACGGCAGGGCGCTCCTCGGGGCCCTGGCACGAGTCCAGGGCGCTCCTCTTCCCAGCCGCCGGGGCGAACGCTACACTCGGAACGTCAACAGGCCGTTCCGGCGAGTCTCGGCAGCGCGGGGGGCGGCGGAGGGCCTGCGTCGCGCGAGTCGCGGATCGCTGCCAGGAGCGAGTTTCAACTGCGCGGGACACCGGAGTTGTTTCGTGATGCTTCTACGACACTTTTGCTCGTTCTTTCCTTGCGCGGGTCGTTTGAGTCGGGTGCGTGCAGGTGTCACTGGTCCAAGGGCACGCGCACAAAGGGCGTGGGACCGCAAGCACAATGGCTGCTGATTTACGGTCGGCACACGCCGTTGGATATGGCAAGCTGTCACCTATCGAGTCCTGCTGCATACACTGTAACTCGCGTCAAGAGGCATAAGATTCCTGTCTGCGAGCGGTAGTTCTAGAAAACTGGGAATATGCTGATAGGCTGAAGACGGAGGTCCTGCATCGACCAACGTCAAGCACAATAAGCTCCGAGCTGGACCACAGAGGCGCGCCGATAGTCTTGTCGTAATCCCATAAGCTCCTTACGGTTATTGCCGTTTCTGGGGAGTGGTAAGAGCTGACCGTGGAAGACAGCAGAAATAAAATTCGTTATGTTAGGGCCCTCTATCTCGCTGGACGGAAAATGCGTAAAACAATTTCGACTAAAGTGAGAATGAACGTTATTAGTCTTTCGTTCTTATTTCATGTTTCTGATGGAACTCAGAGTGGTCTCTATATTCCATACTAATAGCCTTGCAATATATTTGAGGTTTGACTGAAGATGCGACCCCTTAATCACTCTTGAGACGCGTCGTCTTTGGCCATGATTAAAACGGCGAAAAACTCAGCTCCGGTCCCACTCAATTGATCCATTATGCAGCCTTGATAATCATTCCTCACCTGGGCAACTCGGGTGCTAACGAGTGTTGCATTTGAGCTGTGCTATGAATCTACAAAGTCATCTGGGGGATGCCAATATAATGGCTAATACACGTCATCTTACGAAATAAATATAACAAAAGCTTAGCTGTACTGTGCTATCAGGAACAAATGTGCCCGGGACACGCGATTGACATGAACAGCATATAGCTTTATTATCAGCCAGGAGTTGCAGATCACGCTTGTGGAGATGAAACTAGGCTTTGTGTGCTGTAGTGTGCTAGTGAAATCAGCCGAACAATAGCACACTTCGCACCTATAAGCTAATATAATCAGTCGCGCGTCCTGGAGAATTTTGACCCCAGTAGTACATTGCACGAATTATGAAGTCATGGATTTGACGGCTTACCACTTTTGACGACGTAGACCCTCAAGCATCGATGCGCGCCATAGTGCAAACATCGACCCTAAAGTGCGAAGCTATATCGCTTCTTGCAAAAGCGTCACGAATGGAAGCAAGAACGAAAACGCCTCAAATCTGTGATTTCGCAGTACCGCAGCTCCTTCATTTACATCTAGAAAGGAGTAAGGAATGAGCTTAAGGGCGCAGCTCCTCTCAGGACGTCTGTTCCGACCATACGGCACGACCCTTAAGCAAAGCCCCCTTCTGCTCGCTCAACAGTGCAATTTCCGCTTCGAGTGCGCCCACCGCTCTTGCCGTTTCCACTCGGTCATTTCTCCCGTTCCGCCCTCGAATCCCCCGGGAAAAGGGGAAGGTGGGGAAGAGCGTTAATCAGGGGCGGTCAGTCGGCACAGCCGGGCGGCGACGGCCGCGTAATGAGAAAATTTCTCCTTCGCGGCTCGCACCACCTCGGGTCCGGTCGGCGAAGATCGCGAGCGGCACCCCAGGGACCGATGGTGGTGGCGTGACGGAAAGGTCAGCGCGAGGATCCCTCCTCCCTGGAGGTGGACGCCGGTTCCTCGCGCAACGCTTCTCCGGATGCACTCGGACATGTTGTATCGTGCAAGGCGTGACCGATAGCGTGAAGCTGAACGTATGGGGAATCGCTGTAGCGTGCGCGTAACATCGGAACGAGGCAACAAGAATGACAGATATAAGTCCGTGTCGTTCCGGGATAGTTCAGTTATGGGAAGCGAGTGCGCGTTCCCGATGCAATGCTTGTTGCGGCGGGCTGTCCGACAGAGCGTGTGGTAATATTCGCCCCATCTGACACCACTGACAGTCTCATCGTCAACAAACGCAAAGAAGAGGCGCGGAAGCAAGCAAAATATATAAAGGGAAGAGCAATCTGTCCTGCTTTCACGCGATGTGAACAGTACTAGAGAGCATAAACAAGGGATGTAATAGATGTAAGAAGCACATACAACCAGAGGACGGCTACCAATATCTTTCGCAATCACAACTGCAGCTGACAGCCTATTACCCCAAGGAATGTCCTGGGCAAGAAATAATAAAAATATATTTATTTTACATATGTATCCCTGGGTTTGATTCTCATGGCCTACACCCCTAAATAATGTTGCCAGACACAAATAAGCTACGCTCTCTCCAGTGTGATAAAGCTGGACAGGCTTTAAGCTTCAGCTTTGTCTATTTAGAGAGGGATGTCGCTTTAGTGTTTGCTCTGAAGTTTGTCTTCCGGTGGGGGAGAGACAACTCAGTTTATAGGCTTCCTGTTAATTACGATATCATTTCTTTCCAGAAACACAGACTGGCTGTCGGCGGCTCCCAACAAGGGACACGGCGTCGGCATGCTCGAAGCCCGAGAATACACGGAAGTAATGTCAAATAGATTCAAAGTAGCGAACCTAAATCCGCGGAGAACGAAGCCAAGCAATAGTTTCAGATGTTATAGCGTTCAAGAAAGAAGTGTTTCGGTTATGACAATATATCTAAGCTCCGCATATCGCAGCAATTCGTTTTCTGCGGTGCTTCCGTCGTACCCCTCATCTAGGGGGAGTCTGAAGGGTGGCACGTTTTTTGCATACGCGCTACGCGGCGGGCTATCATCCCGGGCAGCGTTCCAAGGGAAATCAGAAACTGAGCTCGCCCTTTCTGTAGAGTGCGGGTCAAGGCGGTATTCGTGACCGGCATTCCGCACAACTTTGTCGGCCTCTTTGTGCGTGTGAGGCTGGGCCTGATGTAAACAACGGATACTGCGCTCGCAGCAAAATTGTTGCATATAGACCGCTTCTCAGGCTTTTTTACGACACAACATCTACTCCATCACACGTGGAGCATACAACAAAGCGTATACGCTCCACGAGCTAGCTTCCACTGCAGACTTCTTAGTGAAGGGCGGATGCTACTAGCGGAAGACAATGGGCTCCACGAAGGGTGCTTTTTTTTTCCATGCGTTCTCAAGCCAACCACGTACTCCTGGAAGGCTTTGCATCGAACTCGTAGCTCGTGCCAAGAAGCATAGAGAAGAGACAGCGGCCTAGGCTCAGTCTTGTTTCCAGAGCCGCTCCGTATGCCCGACAATGATAAATGAGAGTACCCTGCGCAAGAACTACGTTTAAAACAGATTTTAGGCTCAGCATATATGCTTTCGGCTGGCATTTCAAAGTCCTTGTACGCAGCAGAAGTAATGAACTTTATTCAGTTCTCGGTCAAGTAACTTATCTCCCGGGTTGAGCCCCTAATGCGTACGTCGCGCTGTGGCAGCACAAGATGAAAAGGGTATCCGTGAATGGCTTCATTGCAGTACCCCAACAAAAAACTCTTAGCCAATGCTCTATGTATGTGGCATAACGAACAACGCAAAAGGGTCACGACGAGGACAGGAACAGACACACGAAGCGCTGACTATGAGATGAATTTCTATTCGGAAAGAATCGCGTTTATGGGGGCTCTAAAACCAGCGCGCATTTATAGAGCCCTTATAAACGCGATTCCGCTAAAAATAAAAATTCAGTTGATAGTCAGCACTCCGTGTGTCTGTTTCTATCCTCGTCTTGGTCCTTATGCTCTGTTCATTATACTAAACCTTCACCAACTCGCCAAGTTTTCCGTTCTACTCGGTGGATCGCTTGAATGCGTGAGCATTTTTTTTGTTGATGCTGATTCTGTTGTAACTCCGCATTTAGGGTATGAAGCGATTGCGTTAATGGGCTAAGGCCCGTATGTATGCGCAATTGGCCATTCTATTCATTCATAGATCGCTTCGAGTCCTCATACCACTTCGGGCGCGGTGGGGCAGCGGTTAAGGGATGCAAAAAAAAAAAAAAAATCCTATATTTTGGCAAGCGGGTGAATTGTGGCGAAGCGCACTTCATTTATTTTTTTTTTTTCAGTTTCAGCTCATGGCTCAAGTTAGCTATTAGGTCAGTTTCATGAAAAGGAACACAAAAGCTGAATTTCTGCAGAAAATCTGAATCCCTGAAGCCGCTAGTGACACTTGCTGACAGAAATCTAAGAGCTTCCTTGTCCAGAACTCCTGCACTGCACAGCGATAAAAATTCCAAAGTTTCGAATGCAGAGGATGCGGTACAACACACGCAATTTTCGTTTTAAAGCACATAAAAAAATTCCAGATGCTTACGTAAGGGCTTAACGCGGCTTATTGCAGTAAAAACTGTTTGCAGTTTTCACGAACAGTCAGCGTTGAAACTGAAGACGTGGCAAACATGGTCATCGACGTCACCATGCTCAACGTTTACTCAGATGTTCGTTAATACTAGTAAGGAAGAAGTGGGAGGAAAGCTGTGTAATGCGTTACTGGGCGGCAGCTAAGATATTTCTTTCGCTACGCTCTGTCACTATCACTGCCACGCGCGGAAGGAAGAAATTGAGAGACTTGAAAGAATCGAAAAGAAAGACCCGCGTCGCGGAAAGCGTGTCGGCCGACCATGGCGACCTCTCACAAATACTCCATAGACTATTGTCTATAAAGCCTATAGACTTTCTGTAGACAAATCCTGTATAGTAGTCAATAGACAGCACAAATCCTATAGACAGTCTCTAAGCAATCTACATATTCATGGCCATGCACTTTTAGTAGGCTTTTGTCTATACACGGTTATAGACTATAAATGGGCCAAAGTAAATATCTATAGGAAGGCAATGGAGTCTATTAGAAGTCTACAGAAAGTCAATAGACGGTTTTTGGTTTGGTTTATGGGGTTTAACGTCCCAAAGCGACTAAGGCTGTGAGAGACGCCGTAGTGGAGGGCTCCGGAAATTTTGACCACCTGGGGTTCTTTAACGTGCACTGACATCGCACAGTACACGAGCCTCCAGAATTTCTCCTCCAAAGAAATTGCAGCCGCCGCGGCCGGGATCGAACCCGCGTCTTTCGGGACAGCAGCCGAGCACCATAACCGCTGAGCCACCGCGGCGGCTAAGTCAATAGACGATTTTTATAATGCATGGTTGTTTCTGAAAAAAATTAATATTGCGTTTTAGGAAAACAAAGGGTGCAGTAACTGCGTCGACACCTCAACCGCATCGTTAGGGAAGTGTTATGATCGGGCACCGACCTCAAGCCCGAGAGGGATTTTCACGCAGGACCTCGTGTGAGATCTGAACAGGCGTGCTTCAAAGCCATCATCCTGAGTGTCGCCACAGCGGCGGCGTGAACAGCGGAAGAGTCTTCCTTTGGTTGAAGAAGAAAGGGCTCACGGACCAGTAGCTTTGGCGAGGCGAGTTAATTGCGTCGTTGGGGAAGAGGCCTTCTCCCCCGTGCAGAACAACGGCAGCCGTCCGCTTCCATCTCCTTGACGCGCGCGGTTCAAAGTTGGTGGCCTTGCTGAGCACAGTACCCTGGTAAACGACCGATGCATACAAGGCCGGTTATCCATAGTAGTGCATTTCACTCCGCCACCATCGGAAAAGCTGGGAGACGGCGACAGGGTTGACATCGCAATCGGAAGTGCGGGCCCTCGCCACCAGAACCACTGCGAGAGGGCACCAGTGCCACCTCCTGCGGAGGGCGGCCTCCCAAGTCACCTTGTGTGGCCGCTTGATTGGACACTGATCAATTCAGAGATTCCCCGGCTAGGGATCTTGGGAATTTGGAGTGTATTTAGGCAGCGGAACAGCGTGAGCGTAGTGGCGTACTACTATTCACGGGCTTACTCCTCGTCTTTTCTCACGTGCAGAAGTTGACTACTTCAAAAAAGTGAATAACTTGTACAGTCTTCGCCACCACCCTCCGTCTCTCGCTGCTTCGTCTCCGGCAGCGTCATTCCCTTTCCGAACCCGTGTACGAAACTGGGCCATGACAGAAAGAATGATGGAAGGAACGAAAGGATGCGAGAAAGTGGCAGCGCAGTGTGGCTTCCGGAATAATTTCAACTGCCCGGGGACTTTTATCGCGCCATGACATACCACAGCACACCGTGGCACCTTTAGCGTTTCGCCTCCATCGAGACGCGACCGCCACTGCCTGAATCAAGCCCTCGTCATCGGGCTCAGCAGCCACATACGGCCCTCACGACGTCATTTGCTCGCGAAAACATGCTTGTGGATAAGGAACGGAACGAAAGGCGCGTTACTTGTTTCCAGAAATACCAACGCGATCGAATGATAGTCGCTGCGTTCGCATTTGCAGCCAGTCATTTTTTGAGGACGCGTAGCATTCCCCACCGTGCCGCAAAATCCATACCGAACTCCGCTGCGATACGCAGCCATTGGTAAGGTCCGGTCGCCAATCACCCAATAGCTGGGTCGCTTGTCACAGACAAATTATACATATCTGTAGCGCAAACCAGGACAGAAACACAAGGAAAGAAAGACAAACACGAGCGCTAACAGACGCTTGAAAGCCGCGGGTATATCTGAGTGTACAATGACAAAGGGCTGAATGGACGCGAAATGGACAATGGAAAATGGACTGCTAATAGAATACGGCTCCAGGTAGATGTTCTGAGGCATTGATTCCCTACTTAATACCTGTGCTACACGGGAACGTTCGAATGACATCTGAGTCGAATCACATTCTGGAATTGGAATGACATTCTGGCTCGACGGACTCCCGCGGTGCTACACGACACTTTCCAAACGCATTCGAAAACCTCAGCTCGTTTTCAGTGTACAACGACGACGACAGCGGCGGTCCGACAACGACAACGACACTGTATATATCACGCTCAACAGCAGCATGTGATTATAGTGAAATATCTAGTTTACTATGATATGACTGTAGTGGGACGACGAATCCGATCGGCGGACGGTCAGCCTTGTCAACGGCTGAGCGAAACCACGGTGATGAGGCGGCAGTGTGAACATGTTCGCGCTTCTAAATGAGCGAAACGAACGGCTATATTTCATATGTGCACACCTGGACACTCACCAGCGATAAGCGCTTGCCACATTAATTTCAGTCGACGACGACTCCCTTCCCTTCCGCGGCGACTAGGCCAAGCGAGTCCGCAGGGTTGGATCTGTGATTGTGGCGGTTGTGAAGAGCGAATAACAAGCTTTAGCGAATGCAGATGGTCGCCGAGTGTAGTTTTGGCAACAGTGACCTGAAATCAACTCTTGCTTACATCGCAGGGCACGCGTACGATGAACGGGAAACGCCGGTGTGACCCAGACTGCCGAGTCGTGCTTTACGGACAGCAGCAGTCGTCGCCGTCGCTAGCTTGTGAACAAGTTAGGCCGTTTCAGTTAAAGCGAACGGTCGCCAAACATCATCATCATCATCATAATCATCATCATCATCATCAGCCTGACTACACCCACTGCAGGGCAAAGGCCTCTCCCATGTCTTTCCAATTAACCCTGCCCTTTGTCAGTTGCCGCCACTGTATCCCCGCAAACTTCTTAATCTCATCCGCCCACCTAACTTTCTGCCGTTCCCTGCTACGTTTGCTTTCTCTTGGAATCCACTCCGTTACCCTTAAGGACCAGCGGTTATCTTGCCTTCGCATTACATGCCCTCCCCAAGCCCATTTCTTCCTCTTGATTTCAACTAAGATGTCATTAACCCGCGTTTGTTCCCTCACCCACTCCGCCCTCTTTCGATCTCTTAACGTTGCACCTATCATTTTCCTTTCCATAGCTCGCTGCGTTGTTCTTAACTTAAGCTGAACCCTCTGTGTTAGCCTCCACGTTTCTGCCCCATAGGTGAGTACCGGTAGGATGCAGCTGTTGTATACTTTTCTCTTCAGGGATATTGGTAAGCTACCATTCATGATCTGAGAGAACCTGCCATATGCGCTCCACCCCATTCTTATTCTTCCAGTTATTTCCCTCTCATGATCAGGATCTGCGGTCACTACCTGCCCTAAGTATACATATTCTGTTACTACTTCCAGCACCTCGCTACCAATTGCGAACTGCTGTTCCCTTGCTAGGCTGTTGAACATTACTTTGGTTTTCTGCATGTTAATTATTAGCCCCACCGTTCTGCTCTGCCTGTCTAACTGATTGATCATGCTTTGCAGTTCTTGTCCTGAGTGGCTTAGCAAGGCAATGTCATCAGGGAATCGCAAATTACTCAGGTATTCTCCATTAACTCTTATCCCCAACTGTTCCCATTCCAGTCCCCGGAATACCTCCTGTAAGCAGGCAGTGAAGAGCATTGGCGAGATCGTGTCTCCCTGCCTGACACCTTTCCGTATTGGAATTTTATTGCTGACTTTATGGTGAACTATAGTAGCTGTGCAATCGTTATAAATGTCTTCCAATATTTTCACATAACACTCTTCTACACCCTGATTCCGCAATGCCTGCATGACAGCTGAGGTTTCCACTGAGTCAAATGCTTTCTCGTAATCAATGAAGGCTATATATAGGGGTTGGTTATATTCTGCGCATTTCTCTATCACCTGATTGATAGTGTGAATGTGATCTATTGTAGAGTATCCTTTACGAAAGCCTGCCTGATCATTTGGTTGACTAAAGTCCAAGGTTGTCCTGACTCTATTAGTCAGGACAACCTCAGTCAGGACAAAATTGTGCTACAAAAACTAGCTACCCTGTATACGCAGCGCCAAACATACTTCTGGACAAAGTAGTTTAAAATAAAGTGCTGGTCACGACGGAGGAAACCGGGACAAGAAGCGAGAAGCGCCGGTCCTGCTCGATGTCAACAACCCCGCTGTCAAATGTTTCTCAGGCGTGCGATCGCACCATCGGTTCCCACACATTGTCGCAATGCGTAAACAAGCACGGGTACAACCGGTAAAAAATAAAACAGGTTGTTTAATAGAACTATAGCGCAGATTGCGTTTTATGTCATGAAAACGAGCACTAGCTGTTCGTACGCAGCGATGTAAACAACAGTATGAGTGCAGTAGTCCTCATCGGCGCACTCCTGGGGAAATTTCATGCTGACGCGGTAAATATTCATTGGTGCAATATTATCTTCAAGCACTCCCTTAGAAAGAGCACGAGCTATTTGCTGAACAAACAGCAGAAAAAAGCGAGCAGCGGGTATCAAAATGAACAGCCACAGAGCCGAAAGCAGTCGCGCGGCTGTGGGCGGGACGAAGCGACGGAAGCGGCGACGGCTATTGGTCGGTTCGGGCTGTCTTCGCGTTTCCAAGGCATTCCAAAATCTCAAATGTCTTCGCGGAGCTCCGTCGACCCGAATGTCATCTGAAACAAATGCCGTTGAAAAACTTCGTGTAGCAGCGTTAGTTCGGTAGTCGAGTCGGATGACATTCTGTTGGAAGACATTATAAACACCCGTGTAGCAGGGGTATAAGACAAATAACGGGTGCATAATGATGTGCTCCTCTACCTAGTCATGGTTCGTCTACTAAAGTAGCGCCTTCTACACAAAGACATGTCATCCGTTTATCGGAGCGGTACCATGGTTAAGGAGTTTGCACGCGGCACACTGAGACACTGACAGCGCTTATAACTGTAAAAAACCACCGTGAACTCGAAACCATGCATACCTCTCGCGAAAAAGTGTCATGTTCTGGCTTCCACGAACGCCTCAGCGACACTTCCAACGCTGCCGTCGCCAAGCTACGTGATTGAAGGCCTGGCGTCCTTTGTATTCCTGGTGCGGCTACTTTTTCTTATTTCCAATCTGAAACTTTGTCCTTGTAGAATGTTTGCTGCTTTAAAAGTTCCTTCCGAGAACGAAGCAGTCAGCGGTGTGTTGCTGGTGGTAAACGCGCCTGAATATGTCGCAAGCTGAAGAAGGTAAAATTATTCTAACATGAAGGTGACTTGACAGAAAGACTGCTTCGATTTCCATAAATGAGGCAAGTGTGTATGTGTGCTCCTGGCTTGTACATAGCTTTTGCTTTTTTATTGTTTAGAATTTTAGTTTTTATATTTATACTTTTATTTTCGTTTTTGTGTAACATCTATGACTTAACATCTACGCCATTATTTCCTTTTGTGGCAATATCATTTCATATTATAACCACTGCTCTGATCACGACCACTTGTACGTTAAACACTGGAACATAAACTGCTCTTGCTAACAAACCAGCGAAGAGAAACTATACATCTGTTTCGAGCACACAGTGGTGCCGGGTGTCGCACAAAAAAAACATCCGGTAATTCCTTCATGCGAAATAATGTTCGTCAAAAAAATTGACAGACGCTTCAGCGTGGTGTAGTCAGCAAATTGGTACAGCTTGGAGTTTAAATTTAGGTATCCGAGGTCGTTCACGTATAAGCTGAACTAAAACTTGAACGATTGGCTCTAGATTTTCGGTATCGTGCTTTGGAATGCGGTGTAATTCTATGTTGTTTAGTCTACAATACTGTCATGTTTGATCGACTGCCAGCTGTAGTTCTTTAATAAACGTCCCTCGCTCCGGCATCATGGTTTCTAAGCACCCGATCTTGTTTTGCATTCCTTCGATTGTCTTGCTCTGATCGTCTACTTTCTGCAGTATTTCGTCGTACTTCATTGGAATGTAATCCACAGACCTCTCAATTTATTTAGTCGTTTCCACTGCCGTATCTAGTTTAGTTTTCAATGTGTCTGCCTTTAGTGCCTGCCCTTCTAGAACCTCTTCTATAGCATTCACTTTATCTGATATCACTTTGACTGCTTCGACAAGTTTTCGTATTTCATCAAGAACCTCAGATCCTGCTTTGATATGCTGTCCCTTTTCAGCACTCTTGTCTGTATTGTCCGATGAATATTGCCTGTCGTTGTGCACTCGGCATGTAAAACAAATCCAGTCTGCTATTTCTTCGGATATCATAGCCTTGAATGCCGTTTTTGTGACGTCTGAGCATTTACCTACATGCTATTGGTTTGCACACTCGGAGTATTTATTTATTTATTCATTTACAGTACCTACAGCGTCCAACGGGCATTATTGTAGGGGGGAGTACAGAAAAAAAGGGGGAACAAGAGTAATCTGTACGTTCATTCATGCACCGCGATTACCGGCAGGTCAACAACACTTCCTTTTAAAACATCTAAGAAAAAAAAAGTACGATTCCATTGCATACATTTAATACGCAGGCTCTGCACTACATAATAATATACACCAGAACTAAAGCGAAGGAAAACGCCAAACTGCACCAGACGCTCTGGTGACAAAAACATAAAAAACATTAAAAAAATAATCAGTGGTGAGACATGGAACACAGAAGTTGAGTTGAGAAAGATGAAGAAGGAGCAGTAACAATATCTTCAGGTAAATTATTCCAGTCACGGATTGTTTTTGGAAAGAAAGTGTATTTGAAAATATTGGCCCTACACCTGTATTGCCGGATTTTCATTGAGTGATCAATTCGATTAGACATGTAAGTTGGTGGTTTCATGTATATGTCCCTGTCAATGCCTGTTCTTCCCTGGAATATGTTATAGAAGAGACACAATCCGTGATGTTTCCTCCTGGTTTCAAGCAGTGGCCAACGCAAATCATTCCTAATTGTTGTGGTACATTTTCTGAAGTCGTAATTGCCCGAAACGAAGCGGGCTGCACGTTTCTGCACACGCTCAAGCTCGTTTATGTTTTTCTTCGTGTAAGGGTCCCAAGCAGAACAGCCTTATTCTAGTACTGGACGCACATTGGTCTAGTATAAAATTTCTTTAAGTTCAAGGGGGGCTTGCCAGAAATTTCTTCGAATAAAATTTCATGCATTCTTCCTTGCTCAGGAGATAAAGGTTTCATGCATGCCAAACAATCAACTTTCGACACTTTTTCTCACACGTAAAGAGGCAAATATGTGTTATCGCACAAAACTTGAGAGGGCACTTAAGCTTCTCCTTAAGGGTATGACCCGATATTATTAATGGTTTATTACTTATACATGTGGAATTAGTCATCCTGTGCTTCACATTCATAGATCCCTGGGAGTGCTCATACCACTCCTTCCGCAGTGATGCAGCTGTTAGGCGAAGCGCCACTGCCCTGCGATGGCAGGTGCTGTTGCTCTTCCCGAGCAACCTCTTGCCACCAATCATTAATTTAATCGCCAACTGCCACGCTGGGCAGGTTTAGATGACGCCACGAGTTCACGCTACCTAGGTGGCCCACCTGCCACGCAGGGGGATGCTACACAGCCACCCAGCTCTTCAAGGTAGCAAAGGGACCGCAAAGGCAAAGGCTAAGCGGCTGAGTGCAAATTGTGGTGCTAACTCACTACAAAAGAAAATTACGTTCAGAAATAAACACTGAAAAAAGTTTTCCGGCTTTTCACTGAAAATTGAAAACTTCAACCTTCAACCCTAGATATCCGCTAATTTTGATGCACTGTGTACACTGGATAACTACCTTTCCAGAAGAGCTATTTCAAGCCCACATCCTTCGCGAAGTTCGAATTAACACGCTCCTCGCCCCATTCATGCTCTACAACTTCGGATGGCATGACAGAGCTCACTGTCCGAACTGTCCACATATCAGGACAGACGCAGAACGCATTCACTAGTCATGCAACACTGTCATTACCTCTCCTTATTTCCGTTATCTTCCTCCTCCTTCATGGAGTGCTTGGCTTCACTCGGTCTCGGCAGATCATCAGCGGGCCTCTGCGGAGCAAGCGCTCTTCTTCACTGGGCCTTAGTGCTGGCCTCATATAAAGTTTTTTCCCCCTTCCTCCCCTACTCCTCCTCGGGTATAAATCGAGTTTAAACTAATTTTTAAGAACTTTGACTGTGGTGCGAAAATTGGGTAAGACGGAATTCTGCCCAAACACAAAGGTCGCTAAGGAGGAGGAGGAGGAGGATATAGAAGAGGAAAGGCAGGGAGGTTAACCGAAATAATAATCGGTTTGCTACTAAAGAAAACATAATGTCATGAGTGGTCTGGAGGAACGATTGGTGTCTAGCACAGCGGATGTTTTGAAGGAAAAATTGACAGAAAGGAAGATAAGAGCCCGATAAGCACGAGCTCTAATCGTTCGTAAATTCCTGCACCTATAGCTCTCAAGTACGACGTCAGAGACTGTTCTCAGCAGGACCACTTAACATTCCGGATTCTGCAGTCAGCTGCACTCATCACAAAGCTCATCTCCGCTGCTGGTGTGATACATGTACCACTTACACACTAGATTTCAAACTTTTCAACCTTTTCAGTCTTCTGAATGGAGTCGGGAAATGCTAAAAAGGCAATAAAGTATGAAGGACAGAGCAGGCTAGGAACTCAGAAATCCATTGGTTTTGTACGTCACGTTTGCTTCAATTTAAGCCTAATTATTCTTTGTGATCATCTCCTGTGCTTATCCCCGTCACTCGCTGTTCTTTGCAGCCTCTGTAGCATCAATACGGTTTGTGATGTGCCAAAAGAAAGGGAATGCCACCACTGCATAATGAGAGGTTAAAAAAAAATTGCATACAGTTTAGCATGGCTAAGCGCAGAATATTGTGCAGTAGCACTAGTTACGGTGGGTATTTAAGGTCTTTACGCGCTGTGAATACGAAAGTCTTCTTTGACTTAAAGGTCTTCAAAATAAAGGCCTTAACCATGAAGGCGTTTTACCTAAAGGTGTTTGACAAAAAGGTTTTTACCACAAAGGCCTTTGGCTAGAGGTCTTTTCCCTGAGGGCATTTACCTTGAAGGCCTTCAGTCAGGTGTACCCTTCATCTCGGTGAAGGCCTGACAGGTGTACACGCCAGCCAGGTTGCTCGCAACCCGGTTTGTTGGGGAGCCGCCTGTCACATAGTATATAGCTTCAGAGACGTAGTACAGTCGCGGACAGAACAGTATCGACCATGCTTCGGCGGTCAAAGCCTTCTGATTCATTAGCTAGCGAAATGTAAATGATGTATGCTGCATATGCAGGTAATATTTACTTTTGTCTGTGCACATAAATCCAGCAAGAATTTCTATTTCTGCTGGACAACGCGATAGAAAAGTTTGAACGCGGAATCATGGTTCATATTATTCCATCCGTGCATTGACAGTTTTGGTCAAAAGTCTGAAGGTGAAAAGCTTTTCACTTCAGCCGCATAACAGAGCCTTTATACGGCAATGTTAAAGACCGAATGACCTTGAAATGCTAGCAGAAGGTTTCTCCTTGCTTTAGAGAAGCTTCCTGCTTGACTTATGTTTTGAATGATCCCATACACGGAGCATTCTAGGAACATTCATTTCGCGGCAGCTAAACGCTGTGGCCTTAAGACTTTTGACCGAGTCTGTACGTACGTATTCTCGAAAACGGAAAGTGCGCCCAGTAGTGCTACTGCACTAAAAACGCAGCAGGATGACGTATGGCCGACAGGGCATGGGGAGCGTTGGACGTTCTTTCTATATCTGCCATCTCTCTATGAAAATCCTGGGGACATCCTTAAAGCCTCACAGTCGCGTAAAGATGCCTCGGCGCCCGAAATAACGTAGCCTTCGCTCGCAACATGCGTACCTAGCTCCTTGGGGGCGGCTCCGTGCATGGGTGAAAAGGAACGGTGCTCCCACCCCACCGAGAGCCAAGTTGCGCATGATTTCCTGGTGGAACAGCCGTCGACCCGCTGTCGCTGAGCGGGCAGGGAAGCGCCGCTTCTGTCGACCTCGGCAGAGCACGAAAGGGCGGCGGCGTCCCTTGTTGTGCTGTGTCAGGAAATCGGATTACGTTCGCTGCCACGAACGTAAGCAAATCATTGGCGGCGCAGGTCTCCGCTCCCGCGGACCTCATTTTCCTTTCAGAAGCAGGACGGGATTGCGGAATCTTCCCGGAGGACAAGAAGGTGAAAGAAGAAGAAGGAGAAGAAGGTGAAAAAAGGAGAAGGTGAAAGAATGAAGGTGAAGACGAGGAAGAAGGTGAAAGAAGAAGAGGAGGGTGAAAGAAGAAGGTGAACGAATAAGAAGAAGGTGAAAGAAGAAGAAGGTGAACGAAGAAGAAAAAGATGAAAGAAGAAGAAAAAGAAGAAGAAGAAGAAGAAGGTGAAAGAAGGAGAAGAAAGCGCTTTCTTCGAAGAGAGAAAACGAATATGAAAGAAAAGTAAAGGTGTTCTCTCCGACTGTGATTTTAACCCACCTGACTGCCCTGAAATCCGGCTTTGAGCCTCACGTCGTGAACGTTTTTTTTTTCGGTTAGAGTTAAGGCAAGGACATTGCAGTTAGTAATGGAAAAATTGCAAAAAAAGTAAAGTGCGCAAGCACACTTCACTATTCTAAAACCGTTGTGCTCCTCTGATGTACACTGAGAAAAAGCAATAAGCAAACTTAACTGAAATAAAACGAAAGCCTGAAGGGGTATTCAGCCCGGCAGGGCATCAGTGCTGAACATCGCTTCTCGCTCAAGAAGATTGCTTTCAGAACAGAGAACAAACTACTTCACGGAAACAGCTGTCCCCCTCTCCCCTCTCTCTTTTTGTTTCTTTATCACTGGCTACTTGTTTTTGCTTCATCGGTGTAGCTACACGTCAGTTGCACGCTGTCTGTCCTGCGAAGAGGGTTCGTTGGATGTCAGGCTCGCGTCTTTTGCACCCGGGCCGCTTTATTCGAACACGAAAAGCGTGTAAGCTGAACGCAATGCTCACTCGTGCAAGCAAAAAATAGTTTCCAGCGCAGTACTTGCAGGATCTCTCGAGCAGTCAGTGCTCAAAGTCTGGCTCGGCTGCAGGGGGTCACTCGAGTGCAGGTGGAGAGGGAGATGAAAAGGGAGAAAGAGAAAGCGGCTTGCTGCCTATTTTACGCATCGTTTTATGCAAAGGGAGAAATCATATTTGAAGGTCGACGCTTGTTCAGTTCATGTCAGAAACCTGAAACAGACGACCCCCCCCCCCCCCCCCCCCTTCCCGATCTGCCAGTGTGCTCGTTGCTGTTACGCCGCCTTGAAGCTGATCGACCAGCTCTGGACTGATTGGTAGTTTAAGGGCAAGAGTTTCCCTTTTTTCTTCAAAATTTTGCTTAGTGCGGCCAACTATCTTCGCTTACCGCTTTTCTCCGCTTCAGGTTTTAGAGTACATCTTGCTGGGCTAGTTGGTGAAGAATTGTCCAACAAAAGGTAAAAACAGTGCTAAGTTTAACTCAATCCACACAGAAAGATGAACAGGACGTGCGATGTTCGAGTGGTTTGTGTTAAATTTAGCGCTGTTTTCACCTCCTCTTAGACGGTCGAGTTTTAGAATACATGGTAATGGTCCGTACTAAAAATCACAGCCAAATTTCTGTGAACAATAGAGAAGATCTGTTTCGACCACCAGTGAAAAGAAGAATGAAAACAGGGTTGCTTGCCTCGGATTCATGCAGTTCCTAGATTCTAGCACGGGGAGTGTCAGAGCCGTTGCCGCTATGGAGGTCTGGGACCCCCCGAGACCTCCCAACTTAAGCACTGCGAGCAGTCATATCTTCATTACGCGCCGCTTAATCAGTGCTTTCCAAGTGCTCTTTCCTCACAGAAGTGTAGCTGAACGGCGTTCAAGACTATGCACGGCGCACGACCAATCAGAGAAAGGTTACTTCGTGTGTACGGCGGAAACTCGCACTGTACGCGACGATCTTAATCTTCGCTTTCCTGCTGTGGCACCTGCTTTACATGACGGCGCTGGTGCCCCTGAAGTAGCTGAGAACTGAACACGGTCGTCATCTCGTAGATTGAGAAACATTAATTCGAATATGCTAAAATGCACTGAATAGCATTCTGCTATCTTCTTTGCTCAAATCATTTGTCATTACCGTGCCAATGGAAAGTGAGGAAGGTGCTTCCCGCCCAAAAACCACGTGACATCTATTCACTCTGTATCTGCTGCTCTATCTGGCTGACTTGCATTCGTTGTAAGATTCTAAAGGTCACGTAAAAAATGTCTTCAAACAAATTTTAATTTTATTCATTTCCGGCAGTGTTTCTGTAAAACGTTTGTTGCGCGAAGCTCAACTGTCGTCGTTGATTAAGAATTTATTTCCCAACATCGACCTTGGATTTGACGGTGAGCGCAAGTTTCTGAATTTTGCTGACGCTTTAGATACTGTTCTACGTGATGTACTGGTATTGAAACTGATTCCAGTTAAGCCTTGATACACTGATAACGAAATGTTTCCGTGAATCAAAGCCGATCTCGGATAGTAACCATTATAATTATTTGCGAACTGCTCTGATAACCATTGTGTAGGTGCGTGCGGAGCCCCACAGTGGTCCGGACATGGTCCCTTGGCACGTCATATTTGCATTATTGATTCCGTTGTGTTACGCACTCCAAATGAAGGCAGTTAGGGGCTAGCTCGAACCCCGCCGAAGCAACTAACGACCGAAGTTTCACGGCCCGCGCACGTAAACTCCTCCCTCATTTGAGCACTTCGGTTCTCAGAGCTAATAACCATCGGGGGTTGAAATTTACTGCAACACACCTTAAGCTACTTCCCTACACAGCATTTATCCACCCTCAATTGGAATATCCGTAATTATCAGGAGTCAGCTCGAAAAGAAGTTTATGGACAGCATTCAAACCGTGTAAAACCACGCAAAACGGCACGCATGCGGGGATTACTCGTCCTGAACAATAGCCATCACACTATAGTGACGTGCCATTTTCCCCTTTTACAAAGAGTCAGGCATACCCTGTTTCGCCGTTGTTAGTACGTACCTCCCCAAAAAATACATATCACCAGATGCTCGCACTTTTAAAATCACAGTTATAGCACACATGACAGGTGTCATACCAAAGCCCACGCAGGGAAACTATCGGGTACTTTTTTCCCCCAAACCCTAAACATTGAAACGATCTAACGACACTGTTCACCTCGGAAGCTTCAATAAATAAAAAAAAGTTAGTAAATGACGCGCAAACTCATTTCTTTTCTCTCTTTAACGGAAGCCTGAAAATTTCGTTGCGTTGTTTACTTTCAGTTTGCTCATGCATTTCTTTTGTCACTTGCTCTGATTACTAGCTGCGCTTACGGGCATTACATACTTCTGCGTAAGTGAGTTTTCATTTAAGCTTTGGATTTCTTCTTGATGCTTCCATTACTCAGGTATTTCTCATTCTCTTTGCACCCCTTCGTGAGCTCGAAAGGGCATCGATCAATTGAACCTTTTATCATATACCTTTACTCTTGTAATGTGGGTCCAACGGGCCACTAAGACATTCGAAATAAATAGAGTTCTAGCATACCGCGTTACTCTTGTGCGATTAGAAGAGCGTGCATGCGCAGGTGTTCAGAGGGGCCAGGTAGGAGGCGCACACCTGCCATGGAGCAGGCCCAGCTGTATAAGATGACCACGATAGGGAAGCGCTGATCGAACAGCAATAAACCTCTCTATTAATAATGAGCAAATTTCGGTCCTCGAGGCCAGATAAGCAAAGGAATGAAATCCGTAAAATTCCGAACAAGTCCGGCATCTAGTGAAGCCAAAGACATGCTTTCGACAACTCAGGGATACTTTCAAAACTGGGGCAGGTGACAACAAAAAATAGTAAAACGTGCCCCTGTATTCCAGACGTAAGCACTCTCCGCCATGAAGGTGTGCAGTCTACAAAAAAAGTTTACGGCACGCGTGTCCACGGGGACAAATTTACTCCACTCAGTCGCCTGGTATACCAACTGATAAAAGATGTTCGCACCTTCAAACATGCTGGCATTGCAAGAGACTGGTTTGCGCGACTTCATTGAAATAAATTTTAAAGCAACAGTGTTAAAGCGGCTGTTTGGAGGAAAAGCCGTGCACGTTCTCACACTAATTAAAGATTAGTCGAGAGGGATGCGACGTCACACGCTGAATTGTGGAATGAAAACGATTAAAACTAGAGTTGAACTGAGGCTACGAGGTCGTAGAGAAACTGAAATATCAACACGATATATAAGTATGTGAGGTTAATTAATCATGTTGAAAAGAAAATTGGGGTAGTCAGTTGAGAACCACTCTCATGACTTTTGGATTACGAGTCAGAAACGCCACCTCTAAGACAATATTGAGGCACATTCGTTAGACTACGGTAAGGGGAAACCTTGTGTGTCTTGTGGTGTATTTCGTGGTCTGGTGTGCCTGCTGGAGCAATTAGAAAGAGGTAGTAACAAGAAAGTAGCAAATAACCATTGGCGCTGTCGCATCATACCCTTAAAAGACTGGCCGCGGCGGCCGAATTGCTTTGGGACGTTGAACCCCAATAAACCAAACATTAAAAGACTATAGACACAGTAATTTTGCTTTCGTATTTTCTTCTTTCCATCTGTGCGTTGTACACTGGCATACATGGAGCACCCTCAGTATCCGCTTACGACTGCTAAATCATTTATTATTGTATTTCTTCTTGACGCTCTTTCTGTTTCGGTTTCATCAACCGAACGGTGGCTGTGACGTGTAGTTGAATTTAGGTTACATGAGGAACAAAAAAAACGGCAATATAACTGCTGATACGTCGTTTGTTATAATCGTGGTTATAATTCTATTTCCTGAAGCAGGTTGGTTTAAGTGCTGTAGCGAGTTCAAACTACGTATCCGCGTTTATATTACACTTTTTCGTTGTCGCACGTGACCTAAAGTCCTACTAAATTTCACAGGCACCGTTCAGTTAATGAAACGGAAACAGCGTGAGAGAAGAAATTCAATTATAAATTGTTTGGAACTCGCACGCAGAATACCACGAATACCACGTGGTGATACATGTAGTTTAGTGTCTAACGCATCATTTAAAAAAAAAAAACATGCAGTAAAGTTAGGTGTCTATAGTCGTTTACAGTGGAGTTTAAGTGTCCCCGTAATTTTTTTGCTGGCACAACCATGCCCCTAAAACTTTTACTGCCGTCTGAACAGGAGTCTGTAACGTAGCGAATCGTTGAGGTGGTGTTCAGGCGTCATTGGATGTTAAGGCAAGAGCCTTTAATGGCTTATACTGCCGTCCGTTAACAAAGCGTGTCACTTGCGTTTAACTCGGGAACTAAAAAAGATGGAAGAAACACAATGATAGCTTTAGATAGAGGAGGAAAACATAAACCTGGAAGCCAAGTTTGACTTCTGTAGATTACTTTGGTATTTAATTATAGGCAAAATGTAGAAATTGCGTTCAAATAGCGCGGACGTCGAGATACCCACGGGAACGGTGTGACTTCACATCCACCAGAAGTCGTCACGGCATAATGTAAATTATCACAGTATGGTTGGAAAAGTATCAGATTTGTGTCAAATTAGTTCGAAAATGTGTAATTAAGCGTAATTAACACTTAAGATTCCCGAAAGATGTATAATTTGGGTATCGATATGGCCACGGGAACTGTGTGACGTCGCATCCACCGGAAGTCGACATGGCATAGTGTCCTCGGCTTTCGCCTCTCAACACTTTAGTTGCCAAAGTGTCCTCGCATTTTTTTGATACTCTCCTATTAAAAATAAGCGTGGAGCATTTCCCTTCCGGAAATTCTGCATGCACGGCGCCGCTTGACTGCATGCCTTTGGCCTCCCGACGACTAACGAACGTTAACCGATCACGCGGTGCCCTTTATTCCACTAGTAATCGGCTTAAACGCCGCGTACGAAAGACGAATAATATTTACATGAAGGGAAAGAGCCCTGTACGTGGTGGTATTAAATTCAAGGAGAGTAATAGAGCATTACGTTCCAGTGTTAGGCAAGAAAAATGACTCACGAATGCTGACGCCATTCTAACGCGGTTGGGATGTTATTATCCACACATAAGAGGCTGATATCAAAAGCACACAAGGATTTGAGCTGTTAAATACAGGCCGCTAAATGTCAAGTAGTCATATTCAGGCCTCTTTGTTTTTTATTCACGTGCTGCATAGACCTACACATATGCAGTAACCTACAGCAACGGCGTCGCAAGAAAGCCACAGTTACAAAAACGTGACTGCTCTACCCCAAGCCCCAGCTCAGTATACAACGATTCACGAGTGAGCGAAAGCTTGAGCAGCACGTGCCAAATCACGAAGTGTGTTTTTAACCATCGGCGTCTTCCTTCGGCGGATAGCATTCTGCTGCTGAACACGAGATCTCAGTATGGACATGAGGCCACGGCTTCGGCATATCTGCGGAGGCAAAATTCACAATTGCCAGTAAATCACACCCACCCCAAACCGCACTTTGAGCTCCTGACCAGCGTCACCCTCGACGTGCAGCGATGGCTGCTCCAGAGGGGCCCGCCTGGTCGCCACTGGCACTATGGGGTCGTGGCGTTAGGACTAAAGGCGGAAATTTAAAAACGCTTTTATCTCCTTTAATAACGCTATTTCCTCCTCCTTCGTGTGTTGTGCGATGTCAGTTCAAGAACCCCAGGGGGTCGAGATTAATCCGGGGCCCTTCACTACAGTTTCCTCTTTCTCTCTCTTCCTTCTTTCACACGCTGCATTCCATCCTTGAGTGAGACAGTTACTGCGCCTTTCCTTCTCGCATAGCCAATTAATGTTACTCTTAACCGTCGGCTCGTCCCTTAGAAATATTTGTCGCAGAATAACTCTCTTAATAGCATATTGATAGTTTTAACAAATGGCTGCACAGCAGCCTTAATGATGCATTACAGAGAATAATTTCGGGTATAATACAATACAATTTACAATACAATTTATTCACCACTTTTTCATACACATCAGTCTGTTGGTCAGCCTAAGCACAAAGCGCTTGTCGGCTGACCTGCATTAGGTGGATACATATTCAGAAAATTTGCTATCCAAAGAAGTGATCAGATAGCAGGATTCTGTCCTCGTCACAAAAAAAAAGAGAAAAATGGGAACGAAAAGGAAAAGGCCAGTAATGCATGATAAGTACATATATCAAGGCAAGACACATGAGGTATGCAAATAGGAACCGTTCACACCTGCAAAGCCATAAAAATGTTATTCTTGCATTGTTGCTAAACATCACTTTCTAGTGCTTTTCACCATTGTTTTCCTTTGTTCATTATTGTACAGGTCGTTGTTAAGTTCATTAAATAGCGCAGGGCCATAATAGTTCCTAGATTTTTTTTTCTGTAGTTTGTGAAAACTCCTGGCTTAATGTATCGTTCTATTTTCCTGAGAGTGACTTCTTTGTGTGCAGGTACTTTGAAATCACTTGCGAAATGTAACTACCGAAAACCGAAACATTTCGCGTACCTTGAGTATGCCTAGTTTGGAGTACTTCTCTTTTGTGGAGGCCGTGTGTAAGTCTGTGCCGTAACTGATACTATTTACTATTCATTTCATTAGTGTATCGATCTTTTGCATTTCATATTCTGAGCATGTTCCATATAAAGTGACTCCATAGCCTAAAACAGACTCCACTAATGCTTTATACGAGGTCTGTTAGAAAAGTATCCGACTTTATTTATTTTTGCGAACACCTGTTGGATATGAAACAAGCGCGCTTACAGCAGCCGACCTTGAACCCTCGTGCGCATGCACGAATTTTTTCCCGCCTGCCGATAGCGTCAGTCGCTGGGAAGCAGCGTTTGAGTGAGGCAGTGCGCACTGCTCTCGTCGGTTTTTTATTACACGGAAAATGGCGGAGCGAGAGGAGCAGCGCTACTACCTCAAATTTTGCCAGAAACTTGGCGATAGCCAAGTGGAAACCATTCGAAATGTTCACACGGCTTTCGGTGATGATGCTGTGAGCAGCACACAGATTAAGCAGTGGTGCAACTGGTTTAAAGACGGCCGCACATCTGTGGAGAGAGAGCCACGCTCCGGTCGGCCATCAACATGCCGAAATGACCAGGTCATTGCCGAAGTGAACGCTGTGGTGATGCGGAACTGCTGTGTGACTATGCGAGAAATTGCGGAAGAGGTGGACATCAGCAATTTTTCTGCACATTCCATTATCACCGAAGATTTGGCCATGGAGAGAGTTGCGGCGAAATTCGTGCCGAAGCTGCTGACGGTGGACAAAAAGCAGCTTCATGTTGAAGTCTCACAGGAGATGCTGGATTCCACAAACAGTTACCCTGACTTCACCGACGCCGTAATCACTAGTGACGAGTCTTGGGTGTACGGGTACGACCCGGAAACCAAATCCCAGTCGTCACAGAGGACGCATTCCACGTCACCAAGACCAAAGAAGGCCCGCCAAGTGCGCAGCAATGTCAAAGTGATGCTGACTGCTTTTTTGACTCCCTCTGTGTGGCACACCACGAGTACGCACCCCACAGGATCAAAGAATGACTAAAGAGTACTACAGGGATGTCCTCCATCGCCTACGTGGTGCTGTGCGGCGCAAGAGACCAGAATTGAGGTCAACAAGAAATTGGCGCATCCATCGCGGCACTGCTCCTGCACATTCCTCGCATTTGATTCAGACTTTTCTGGCCAAAAACCAGACTACTGTAGTTCAACAGGCTCCTTACTCTCCTGATATGTCCCCCTACGACTTCTGGCTGTTTCCTAAAATCAAGAGGTCATTGAAAGGAGCGCGATTTCAGAAAAGAAAGGACATTATGGCTGCAACGACAGCAGAGCTAAATTCCATTTCGAAAAGGGCCTTTTCAGAATACTTCCAACAATGGCAGCACCGCTGGGAGATGTATATGGAGTCCCAAGCAGACTACTTTGAAGGTTATTAGGTTTCTAACGCTCCAGTTATGCCAGTTTTTTTTTCTTCGGCCAAAGGTCGGATACTTTTCTAACAGACCTCGTATATTGTAATTCTTAAATCAAGAGGACATTTCCCCCGCAGGTTGTAAATTAAAGCCGCCGTATTCCGTAACTTTTTTCTCAAGTGCTCGATATGGTTATTCAAAGTCAAGTGTTGGTCCAAAAGAAAGGCCTAAATATTTAACTACTGACTCAGGTCTTAGTGGCACACATTTATAACATTTACAAGTGCCACAAGTAGAGGAGTGCGAATACATTCAACTGAGGGTAACCGGCTTATGTGAATTTCTGAAACATAAAAATTTTGTTTTCTGTGGGTTGACGTAAATACAATTTTTACCAAACCAGTCCAAGATTTTATGTATGTCTTCTTGAAAATGAACGCATCCTTTCTCGAAATCCATTGTATCAAGAATTATCGCGATATCATCTGCATATTGATAAATTTTTTAGGTCAGTGGTAAACTGCCCAGGTCAGTAACATATATGTTAAAAAGTATTGGTCCTAAGGTGCTCCCTTGCGGTACTCCGTATTTCATTGTTTTTTTTTTTTGCTACTATACTCGTTGTCAATTCGAACACACTGTAATCGATTGGAAAAATAATTACAAAAAAGCCTGTTGAATTCACCTCGAAAGCCTAAGATATTTAATTAGGGCATGATCTACGGTATCAAATGCTTCGGTGAGATCCATGAAAAGACCTAAAGCGACACGATTATTTTCGACCACAGTATGAACATAATCCGAAAATTCTTCCAGAAGTACTGTTGTGCTTTTGTTGTTTGTGAAACCAAATTGGGCTGGATTATGCAGAGAAAATCTTTCACAAAACGACTGTATCACACAAGTGATATGTTTTTCCATTATTTGTGCTAAACAGCACAAAATCACGATCGGTCTGTAGTTCGTGTAGTCGTCTTTTGTACTGCTTTTATAAACAGGCCTTATAATCCATATTTTCAGCTCTTGGGGTATAAGGCCGGTTTCAAATCTTTAGCATCAAATCTTTCTGCTTATTGAAATGGAAATAAAAATCACGAAATCGTACTTTATCTATTCCTGGTGGTTTTGTAAGCTTCATCTGCCTCAGGATGTTCCAAAGCTCTATTTCAGATATTGTAGATAGAAAAGCTGGGCGTGCGCATGCGCGTACTGGCTTGTATTCGTCAGAGTTGCGACCATTTCGTTCTGTTAGCATTTCCGCGGCTCGTACGAACGTATCGTTGAACATTTCACATATCACCTGCGTGCTTTGATTGTGAAAGTTCTTTTTGATTGTATCCTCAATGCTGACCTGTTTTGTTGTGCCCATTAGTTCATTTGCTATGCTCCATGTCTTCCTCCCGCCGTGCTTGCAAACTGCGAATTGATGTAAGAAGTATCGCCTTTTAGCCTGTCGTATTTTTGCTGTGACAAGATTTCGTAATATACGAAATTCTAATCTTTTCTCGACATCTTCTGGTTGTTTTCTGCCTCTTTGCCAAGCCTGATCTTTTAAGTAGCAGAGATTCATTATTTCATGAGTCGTCCATTTGTGGTGCGCCTTTCTTTGCCGCAGGGTGACAGAAATAGACGCACCATGATAAATACCTTGAAATATGTCAACTAGCTGCTTGTATGCATTTAAATGGTCAAGAGCTAACAGAGATCTAAAATTTGATTATTTCATCAACTTTTTATGAACTAAAAGAGTTTGTTTTGCGCGGCTTCCCACACCATCGTTATTTTTTTCTGAGAATATAATGGCTGCTATAAAATAATGGTCAGCTAATTTGAGATTGATCCTTCCTGACCTATATGATTGCTTTGCCCACCTAAACACAGTGTGGTAAATGCATGTTCTCGTGATTCTCTGTCCTAAGTACTCTTCCCTGGTGTAAGCATTTATTACATTTGTGAGCCCATATTCCGCTAATAAATTAAGGTAATCAGCTGCTGCTGTTCTAGACTCTTGAAGAGTATCAATATTGAGGTCCCCAACCAAAACAAGTCTTTTTTCATTCATATGCGTTTGAAGAAAATGGTTCAGTTCATTCAAAAACATGTTTGAATTCTTGCCGGGTGGTCTGTATATGCCAAAGAGTGTGTATGCAACTTCTCTTTTGTTAATAGATAGCACTATAACTTCTGCGTGGTCAAAGTTCACATCAATCCTAAAACACATCCATGTGTCTTTCACGAAGATGAACACTCCTCCGCCTCTTCTGTTTTCTCGGCATAGCAAGAAATTTTGATAACCATCCAAGCCATAGCAAGTCTGTCTTTTGTCGTCCAAATTTACTTCACTTAAGACGATCACTTCAGTAGCCTCCCTGTTCGATAAGTACACATAGCTGATCCCAGTGCTTTCTTATGCTTCGTATGTTTATGTGTAGTATGCTTATTTCTTGACTTAGGCCGTCTTCAGTGATCGCACTCTGCACGTTTTAATCCCATTCAGCAAACGATTCAAAAGAAGCCATTAGATTAACTTGACCAAGTCATTCTCTGTCTCAACTTTAATCAGTGGAGCGCCTTCAATCTTCCTTGCGAAGATTTTACCATTCCTCATCCAGACAAACTTGTAGTCATTCCGGCCTGCAATGCTTCGGCATTGCCAAAACAAGTTTTTTTTTTTGATTACGTGTCAATTTTTCATTTACGAAGACCTTTTCAGTCTGGAGGGTGTTTTTCTTTGACAGCCACATGTCTCGAGTGGATTTGTCGGTGAACCTTATAAGGATTGGCGGAATTATATCTTTTCCTGCTTTGATTCTGTGGATTCCTTCAAGTGACTTGTTCTGGCGCCTCTAATCCTACCTTACTGCTCAAGTCAGATAGAATTTGGTGCAGATCTTCTTCTGGGCGCTCTTGTATTCCATGTATTTCAGTGTTTTTGCGCCTCGAGTATCGTTCGGCGTTATCTACACTTTCTTTTAGCTGCACGATTTCCTCGTTCTTCGCGGCCAGCTTTTTAGCCAGTTCTTCTCTTGCTTCTTTTAACTTTCCAATTTCCATTTCCTGGTTTTTCGTCATCGTAATTTGAAGCTAGCAACTCCATTGATTTTTCAATTGCCACTGTTGTCGTACATTGACCATCTACTTTCTTTTCCCTTCCAGGCGCACTAAAACTTTGGCGAGCATTTCATTCATGGTCGCCATCTGCTCACCTAGTTCCTTTGACGCACCTGAGCTGTTGTGCTCTGTAATCTTATGGTCATCGTCCTCACTGCTTTCAGATTCAGACGATTGGTTGTCACACTTTCTACATTTCCAGCCAGCGATTTCCGATACATTCATGCTCTTTAAAGCTTTTTTAGCAATTCCCGAGCATTTGCCGGCATGATACCAGTTTTCACACCGTTTACATGCAAGGCAATAAAGGGCACCCTTCTCAAGCAGTTTGTTACATGGCATACATTGTTTTGCCGGCATCTCGAACATTTTCTACCCACAAAATGTGCAGTCCAGTGGAGCATAGAATCAACCTCCGTTATATGACGGATTTCGCTTACCTAGAGGCAAGAAAATACGGTCAGAGCTGCGTTCGATGCTCCACCGGACTGCAGGGTGGGATTCTTTGCCGCGTCTTTTTGTAGGCTTGGCCACCGCCGCGGTGGCTCAGTGGTTATGGTGCTCGGCTGCTGACCCGAAAGACGCGGGTTCGATCCCGGCCACGGCGGTCGAATTTCTTTGGAGGAGAAATTCTAGAGGCCCGTGTACTGTGCGATGTCAGTGCACGTTAAAGAACCCTAGCTGGTCGAAATTTCCGGAGCCCTCCACTAGACGTCTCTCACAGCCTTAGTCGCTTTGGGACGTTAAACCCCATAAACCAAACCAAACCTTTTTGTAGGCTTGATGTGGCCCCTTCCGTGACGTCACGCCACTCCCAGTAGCCGAAGCGTCATCCACCAAAATTGTTCATATCTGCGCTGACAAGTCTGCGCAGAATGTAGCCTGTTGTCGAGGAATTTGCCCGTTCCCCAGCCGGAGGCACCGCACAGCCACTGTATACAAACCTCACAACCGAAGTAGCGACTCTTCGAGAAAAAGGAGCCTAAGAATCTTACTTTGGATTTCCAACGCAGCTGCAATAGTGTAGTACAGCCGCTTTGCTGGCAAATTTTTCGCGCTGTTTTCTTTTTTTTATCTCACACAAAAGTAAAAAATAGAAAGGCTTCCTGCAATGAGCGACCAAGTGAGATAAGAAGCAGCTCTTTTAGCTTAGGGTCCAAAGCAGACGTTAACCAATTGGAACTTCGGAACATTGGCAACGTTAAGTGTATGGGAGCCACAATTCTTCACACCGGGTGAAGTGCTTCCGCAGCTAGAAAAGGAACGATATTACACGAAACACAGCAATAAGCAGATTAATCGCGCTGCCGACAAGGGGTCGCATTCCCCGACCGCTGCAGTTCTCAAAAACCATGCAACCGGCTACCGGTGAATACCCTTTGCCGCAAGAACGCGGCACGGCTGCCAGAAGCACGGATGGTCATCAACAGCAAGGGGAAGCCGATTTGCGATGGCTATGGGTGCTACACTCTTTAGAAAAAAAAAGGGAGTCCTCATTAATAACTTTAGGAGTAGTAACTGCTTTTACATATGTAACTAACTAGGTCACATAGTTTCACATACGTTATTAAGTCATTAAGTGCTTGTACAACTATAGAAGTAGCCGTTAAAAGAATGCACCTGAGCCATAATTTCACTAATTTGGCGCGGTACAGTTTCTGAGGCCACTAATCGAATGTAATTATAAGGAAGGAAATGGAAACACATAAACATGAAAATATCCCTGGAATCGAGCGCCCCAACTTTTCATTTGCGAACCGAGCGCAATCTCAGTCGCATTTTTACTATAAACAATATTTTTAGTACAAAACATGGTAATGTTGCTGCCGTCTGCTTTTCCAGCAGGTTTTGGTAAGCGTTACGGCCTAATATGCATGACGTTTAAATCAAGTTTTCATTCACACGAGAAATGCCGAACCGTGTGTATTTAACTGGAAATACTTTCAACCTCACATGATTTATCATGTGTTTATTTCCGATAAACAATATTCAAAGATATATGGCCAGGTTTGAGGAAGGCACCGAAATCGATGTTGTTATTTGCTTCTTGCGCATGAGTAAGACTGATTTGCAGTAACTGGTTGCTGCATATTACAATCTATGCAAAAAGACATATGCCATCAGGCAGCAATATTGTCTGGAGTGTTGCAGATATTCCTTTCGGATATTCCATTCAAGCATGCTATTGGACGTATTCTATTCAAAGCTGTGGCGGATGCTACCTATCCTTAAGAAGTAGTAAGAAGGTAGTAATGGTCAAAGAAATGTAATGATAGCGGCAGTTACTACCTTTTTGCAGCCCTTTTCTATGAGTGCAGCATAAAACAATGCTTGCATGCTGCAACGGCACAAGTGCGGGATGAATAGCAGCTGAATGTACAGGTCATAAAGCTTCACACGTTACACGTCGCCATACGACAGCATCACGCGTCGTTGTATCGTGGATGACACAAGGCATTGTCATGAGACTTAAACAATATGAAGAAATGTACTGACGATGTCACGAGACGCGAGCTAACTTGCATTCCGTCCATGGTCCTTCAAAATGTTGGGCTCGCTGGTGCGATTTCCGTTCGGCCGCGATAAACGAGTACATGGAGAACTTTTCGACGTAAAATTTTAGACCTCCTAAGAGGCGTTGAGAATCGAGTGCTGTACGAGAATTGGACAATAGTGCAGGAACCCTTGCCGGGTTAGATAAGCCAGCTCGTTTCCCTCTAGGTCAACTTGCTTGGCCCCCCTGGAACATAGTTTTTTCTTCTGTTGATAGCTAAGCTTCGTTCCATTGTCGTCTCTTTCCGTAAATCCTCGCTAATACTGTCCATACTGTGCGCATTCAAGTTGCCAAGAAATTTTCTCGCACTCGACAACTTGAGTCAAATCTTCCAGCGCAGCAAAGGTCTGAGTGCTATTGGACTTGTATTTGAAATACAGGAGAGGGAGGCTTGAAATTATGAAACTGTCCCCGACGTCCCTCTTGTCCCAGCAAGTTTTACAAGACTTCGCAGAAACTTCACCGTCCTCTGGGACGAAGGAGTGGTAGAGACAGCCGCACAGCGCCCCTCACCACGAGAGCACTCGCTCGCAACTCCACCCGCTGCACGTGTCACAAACGGAGTGCTCTCGAGACCACCCGAAGCCCTCTGATCATAAAGTAGTGAAACTCCCCTCTTAAATCCGTCGATTACTATGGGCACCACTCTGCGGTTATCATACGGTGCTGCACTCTTCGAGCAGCACCGTATCGAGCAGTGATGTCTCCGTGGAACTGTAGTTTCTCCTTAATTTTTCCTTTTCAGCTGCGCTGAGCAGCTTGTCTGAGCGCCAAAGGTGGCGTGACCGTCTGCTAACTCTCTGAACGCATGCCGACACTTGACCAAAATAGATGGGCAGTTAGCGTATTTAAGAAGCATGATCTGGAGGAGTATTGATTCAGTGTGGTGGAAAAGGACTTGAAAATTATCCTGCAATTATGCAGTAAACCAGGTCCGGGAAATGAGAAGCTTCAAACGCCCGGTAAAGACGGCAAAGCATGAGAGGTGGATGAATTAGATGGAGAAAAAGCAAATTCTACACCTGTACAGAAAATGGAAAAGTCAAATCAGGAAATAACCGTTCTACAATAACTAAAAAGTAGCGCCGTGCTGTTCGCAGCGATATCGGGGTGACCTAGAACGCGGAGCGACGGGATGGCATTTAACCGGGATGATGACACATGTGCCCTACTTGGTAAATCTATAGGAACAATTCAACCTATTTTATAATAATGGGGCAGTATCCATCCAGATGTCGATACAGGCTTAGTCACTCTCCTTTAGGCCCGAAGTTTTACACATAACCAAGGTAATGTTAATGTATATGCTGCAGGCGCTAGTAAAAAAAAATACCGGTAGATTGATGGCTCAAAAGCTGGACGTGACGTAAAGATAAGAGGTCAATATACAAAACTCGGATTGCGCAATGGTCATCAGAATTTTTTTCCTGTTTAGACGAATTTCTAGATAGTACCTGTAGATTGGACAGGTTGACTGTATTAGAATAAAGAAGATAAAAAACGAGCATGGCGACATCCGCCACTATCCCGTAGCAAAGGGGACGCGCTTAACATCCATACGTTATAGTATACATACTCATACATACATACATACATACATACATACATACATGCATGCATGCATGCATGCATGCATGCATGCATACATACATACATACATACATACATACATACATACATACATACATACATACATACATACATACATACATACATACATACATACATACATACATACATACATACATACATACATACATACATACATACATACATACATACATACATACATACATACATACCATAATTTCGGCCCACTCACAGGGACAGATTTTGATGCATTGGGTTCTATGGGGAATTCACATTCTCGACGACCACCAGGTGAACAGAGGGAGTTCGAGGATCCTATGTATGATGGACAGGCCAGCGCAATTTCCCGCACAAGACTGTCACTCTAAGACCGGCGTCATAGAAGGTGGCCTGGAAAGCACAGTTGTGGACTGCGGGTGGTCGATGTGGCTTTCTCTTGTCAAGCCATGAACCACGGCGGAGAGGGATGTCGGTCACTTCTCGTTTGCGGAAGCCTCACCTGTCGTGTGCGAAGTATCGGCAGTTGTCAACCGTCTCAAACTGGCGGCACAATTTTTGGAGCGTGGTAAATCCAACTGAAGGAGCTTGCGAGGCACCGGCTTCTGAGCCGTACTAGCCAGACGCCGTGCTTAGTGTATTGTTCAAAGCACGGCGCGCATTTTCGGTTAGGGACAATTACCAATTAGTCATCTTTATTCCTTTCACATGTAAGCTAGAGAGAATACGTAAACAAACAGCAAAAAAGTGTGTTGCAATTGGCTTCCCTCCTCGCATGCTGAGAGTCTTGTCGGTGATCTACACATCGTTAGCGTACATCTGAGAAAACTGGCGGCTGCACTTGTAAGACATCCAAGGGTATCCAACTGCAGTTTTTAGTGCGATAGCTGCAATAATTATGTTCTTCGCCACTTGCAGCGTTCTGCGCGTAGGGTATCGTGACGAAAAACTGAACATCGTCAGCCCTCAGCAATCATTGCGGAGAGAGCTGTCGCTCTCAGTTCTTGGCTCCATGGGAAGGGGGGGGGGGGGGTTGAAAAGCCCAACAGTTTCAGCGCAAATATTTCAATTTACAACGCCACCCAAGCTTTATAATTATCATTCATTAAATGTACCACTGGCAACATGGAATCCTTTTTTTCTTTCCACGCTTTAACGTTGTCAATTCCAAAACGTGAACATATCGATTTCAGAACAGGCCAAATACGGGCTGGTTGGTACATGTTCGATGAACTGGACAAAACAGCGCAACGGAAGACGAGACAAGAGAAGGACAAACACCAGCGCTGTCCTTCTCTTGTCTTGTCTTCCGTTGCACTGTTTTATCCAGTTTTTCAAATATCGATTTCAGCACGCTCATTGCACACGCGCACAGTTCAAGCAGCGGCACCGATGTTCCAAGCCGACAGAGCACCACCGGCATGCTCAGGTTTGAGTCAACCTTCAGAGGAGTAGTATGTCTGCCCAGCTATCATTTTATGTTAGCGGATCTTCCTGAGTAGCTTCCATCACCCTAGGACTGCCCTGAATCGTTGCAGTTCAAGAAACAAACTTCATGTACCGAACGACCCCCCCCCCCCCCCCCCCCCTCTTTTGCTAACAGGAAAAGAATGATAATATATGTACAGGAATGTTTTATTTCTCAGTTTAATTTTCTTACCAAGCTCTCTCGTGTAGTTACACGTAAAGGACAGTCCGTCGGGAAACTGATCACATCTTTGCCGTCGACGCTTGTCGCCATAATTGCGATTTAGCGCTCGCTCGCAACTCAGCTACTGGCGGTCTCAACGTCAGCGGTGGAATAGTGAAAATGGTGATGAGAACGGTGCGTTAGGAAATGGAAAGCAAAAACCATGACAAGCACAATTTTTAAATTTGAAATAAAGTGCTTATGCGCTAAAAATTGCGTTGTTATGGCCACAGGAATGCCTGAACTGGTACCGTCTTTGAAAAAAGTAGCCGGGCAAAGGTGGTTTGTTTCTTAGCCGCTTAGCAAAGCACTTACGGCAGCCCTTAAGCTATGAATCAGTGCAAAATAAGGTTAGCCATTGTCCTTACATTATGGCACCGTTCGGTCTTTAGGGGTGCCGTAAAGGCTCCGTTATACGTTTGAGAAGCAAAAACTTGTTGCTGGGTTACTTTTGACAAATGCAGTACATGTTAACTACCACTCGTTTTCGGCCTCACACAACATAGTGAATACAGCGTATTTAGTTCTAGGAATACCATGAACGACCGTCAGCAGACCTGAATAGAACATTGAGAACAAATTGAAGTTGGCCTGTATCGACCGGCTATGGCGTTCTAACCGCAAAGACGCCACTGAAGCAGCTTTTATGAACTACAAAATTAAGTACAGGTGTTGCCATCATCGGATAATTTCGCAAGCAAATTGCGGTGCGGCGCCGCAGTTTTCGTTCTGGATCAGAAAGGTTAGGCTATCCTGCCACTCATAAGCGGTGATCACGGAGTCCTTTTTAGTGCAGACGTGGCCAGTTTGAATCGAGTGGCGAGAAATTTTTTAACTGCTATTTTTTCTCGGTAGTAAATCAGGCTTTTGCTGCCGGACAATCGTCATCGTAGCCAAAAAGGGAGAACCGATTTTTACTTCAAACACAAATGGTATGGAGTTGTTCTCGGTGTCCTGGGAATATTAAAACTTCACTGAATTGAAATGAGCATCGCATAGCCAATAATTTTCACTCACCAGTTTAGATTTCATGCACTTAAATTCTCGCATTAATATATGATCTCTTTACGCATTTATTTCTCACAACAGAAAACTCCCCGTCATTGTCTATTTGGCGCTTATGATAAAATTCAGCAATATTCTGCGAACTTTTGCATTGACATTGACCACTTGATAAGTTGGGTGAGGTTGTCAATTAATTATGCATCTTTTTGGCACAAATGCCTACAGATACATTAGTGCCTGTCTTAGCGCGAGTTTCGTGTGATACTTTGAAAGCGCTCGGAAAGACAAGGAAAAAAAGAATTGTACGGGGCAAACTCCTCCTTGAGCTCCAAAGTACTTCCTTGAGCTACTGGCCGCTTTTGTGGATTCTGCACATGTGTGCTTTGAGGGAAAAATGTATGTGCAGTAGAAAGATATCTGCAATGGCTCGTGCGTAGCCCCAGTTTTATGCGAGATATTTTTAGCTCATTTTGACCGTCTGCTATCACAAGAACTCGACATAGCTCACTCGAGAGTAGTATACCACTATATGTAGGCGCCTCTCTAATAGCTTTTTTATTTATCGGACATGTCTCTACTAAAAGCTAGAGCACACAAGGTTTTTGAAGTCATTTAGCAATTAGTCGTATCAATTGCGTTTTACTCTGGAAATTCCGAAAGGCAAAGCCTTTCAAGCCGCTGCGGTGGCTCAATGGTTATGCCGCTCGGCTGCTGACCCGGAAGACTCGTGTTCGGTCCTGGCCGCGGCGGTCGAATTCCCATGGAGGCGAAATTCTAAAGCCATGTGTACTGTGCGATGTCAGAGCACTTTAAAGAACCCCAGGTGGTAGAAATTTCCGGAGCCCTCCACTACGGCGTCTCTCATAGCCTGAGTCGCTTTGGGACGTGAAACCCACATATACCAAACCAAAACACTTCAGTTATTATACTTACAAAATGCCTTTAGCCAAGACGATCATGTATGCTGGGGATACATGCCGAAGTCAAGGAAGTCACTTTTGCCATTCCTTCCACAACATTCCAAGCTGATAAATCGAGGTCTGGTGGCGTCTTGCTTGAAGTCAACGTTGTTTAAGTGTTGTGAGCACATGATAGCTGTTTCTATTGCCACACAGGTCGAGAAACTGGATAAATCCGGCTACCCGGAGGCTCGGGTGCAGGCTGTAGCAGAATCGCTGTTAAATAAGACCAAGTTCCCTCATTCTGATCCATGCGAGCCGGAACACCAATCCGAGAAGAATATATAGTATGAGCATAGAAAGCATAGAAAGTCTGGCACCAACACAAAGTCTCGTATAATCTGAAGGGAATTGCCTCAAAGAATGGCCTCCAGCTGGTGTTCTCTGCGCCGTTCAAGCTATCACAGCTATGCAGACTTGTTGAAGAAGGGCCACGTCGCCGTGGTGATTGTCCAAAGAAGCACCAACACGTGTATGTTACCCACCGTACAGGCGTCGCCTACCAAATACCACTCAGCTGTGGCACAATCCACATGTGCATCGGCCTGGCCGGCCGATGCATTCATGAACGTCTCATGTATTCATGTTCCTTGGGAAGAGGCAGTGTTTCGAACCTGGCACTCCGTTGTAAGAAATGCACAGGTTGCTCCCCTGCGCTGCTTACGACTACCATTGAAGGACGCGGCAGAAAACAGCTGGAGCAAGAGATATTGGAAGCCTCGCTCATTCACGGCTTGGGTTAAAAGTGCTTCAGCGATACCCCAGTGACATTGCTACAGAAATAGTTGCTGTTTATGTGCCAGTAAGGTTAGTGGTTCGGCCACGCTCCTTAGTGTTATTTCTAGTGGTATGCACACGTGGCATCAATTCTTTGACGTTGTTGCCGAGAATTTTATTTTTATCTTTGGTGATTACGTTGCGTTAGTCGCTGCTGTATGAGACGGCGCAGGTAGTCTTGTCACCGAAGAAAAGGTTCAGAAGGAACACAGTTGCGAGTAATATTTGTCGCGTACGGTTCTGTATTTGTCCTTGTCTTTTAGACCACTTTCATTATTTACGACATTATACCAACTAGCCCAGTTCAGCCATATTCTTCGAAAATGAGTTTGCCCTGCACGTTCTCTCCAAACACTAAGAGTGAGCCAAGTGTGCTTACCTAATGGGTGAGGCTACTGCAGAAGCTACAAGCCAGCAGCACAACCACTCCACACCAATGTTTCGCAAGTGGACTAATGGCGCTGCCAAGTTTGGTTTTCTTTTCAGCCGTTCAGTCCGACCCTCGTGGCGCCTGTGTAACTCTAAATGTCTGTGAGCTAAGAAGGGTCATTGTCCTCACTTTTCAAGACCCTTTAGTTTCTATGGGCGCCATAAGTGCTTCAATATACGACTCACAAGCGAACCTTGTTGACCGGAGGGTTCTGACGAGGGGCGTACTTAAGAGCTCCACTATTCTTCTACTATGCGTGCCACCCATTAACCGCCATTCCATCTTAACTTTCTTGGGCCAACAATGAAAGATGCTACGTAAATATTTGATGCTCCGTCCCTCAGCTCTCATATTTAATGGCTTGGAACAAACGCGTGCTTGTTTCTCGTCCGTGCTTTGCCACCAGCGTCGTTCACCTCACTCGAGTATAGGCCACCGCATGCGAGAGACGTGCACAGGCAGAACAAACCGTCCTTTAAGATACTTCCGGCCTCAACGTCCATCGCAGAGCTAGATTCAATACCCAAGGTACAGCAGTGCACCTCAAGACGGCATCGGGGCCATTCTGCGAGCCTGGCGCAGCCGTAATAACGCCCTCGAGGCGATGAGATTCGGGGCGTACGAAGCAGCCTCCGTGCGCGGTCCTCGAGAACACCGTAGTTGGAGAGAGAGAGACCTCTCCTGTGAGATTAAGAGAGGGAGAAGGGTGCGCAGGATGGAACACTGGGCAGGAAGGGAGGGAGGAGAGCCTTATGCACCGCGCGCTGACTCAGCTTCCGAGTCGATGCGCCGCAAGTCGCCGGCGAGGCCAAAATGGCCGATTGCTCTCCCCTGGAACCGCCGACGTGGCCGATGCGTGGTTCCATAGGTGAGCTAGACGCCCTCCCAACTCTCCGCCCACTCGGTACAAACAAAATGAAAGGCAGAAATTTGCGCAAGCACGTCCGGTGGCTCCCTATACGAGGGAGCAGATATCACGTAATCTTCCAGCGCGCAGAGGAAAGTCCGGTCGAGTGTTCGCATATAGCGGAGAGGTAATGGTTTTTTTTACGTCCGGGAGGCTGCAGCGCGGAATATGAGCCATGTCGCAATGGAAGCTTCCAGATTAAGCTAGACCAAGAGGGGTTTTTGTACAAGGTGCGCTGAACTTTGCGCGGGACTGTTTTCGTATTTTGTTTCGCATTTTCCGCGGCCGCGTTTCGGATTGGCGTCGTCGTATCTAGTTTCGTGTGGCTCACTCAGATATCCGGATGAAAATAGCGACCGCTAAAATGACACAGCGAAGACGCAAACCTGACACATGATCATCCGACTGCCTCTGTCGGAGCAGTCTGCAGTGTGAACTTGAGAAGTGCGGCTGTTTGGACAGGTTGGTACACGATCCTTGAGCACCTTGCGAACGGAGAAATGACATCTTGTTCGGCAGAGACGACGACTGCTTGCATCTCGAATGCTACGTCAATACTGCTTGTCACTGGCGAAAGGCCGATATTTCTTTCCGCTTACAGTTGAGTTGGCTTATTATCTGCATGTTGAACGTAACATCTCGTTAAACATTTAATGAAGTCGCTAATTATGCTCTGCCGCTGTGCACGAGTTCATGGGTGAGACTCAGAGCCATGGCGGCCACATTTTGATAGAGGTATAATGCCAAAATTCCAGTGCACCGACACCTCGATGCGCATTGGAAAGTGCCACAAAACCGACATGTTTCCACTGCGGCAAGAGCCACAGCCCGCACAGTGCTTCGACACGTGAATTCTATGCATTTATCGAGAAAAACGATTCGGGAGAACGTATAGTAATACTGGGCAAGTAAGTAATTCGTTCTTCATTCAGCAGGCGCCAGACATGATACCGAATAGTCTAATTTAAAGTTCACCCTACGAAGACAGCCTCTTCAAACTGAGGCAGTCGAAGACAGTTTAGCAACAAAGGAGCAGCTGCTCAAGAACATTCATGGATCTTACCGATATAATCGAATGCCTTCTAAGCTTGAAGGCTACTGCCAGACACTCCCCTCTGAGATTTTTTTTTCCTCCATGGTGTTTATGCTGTAGTGTCGTCCACCACCCTACCCCTAACAGCCACTTTCCTTGAATGCATTGTTATACGGGAACTGTTATGCGGGCACTACCAATAGTATTCTTGATCCCAGTTGTCTTGGACTTTCAAACGGTCTGCTTCTTTCCTTTGAGTCTATGAATCGTGTGCGGCTTTTCCAGCGAGTGCATAAAACGCTTGGAGGCCGAGAACCAGGAGGGGGAGAAGAAAGGAAGCTCAGTTCTGGCGAGGCCATTGGTGTGGATTCTAGCCATAATTGGTACCTTGTAGGAACATGGCAGATCCTTCTTCGAGTTAGCACTGTTGTGACCGTACTTCGGACCACGTGGGCCCGATCAGGCAGCTACCGTGAACAATCAACAAGGCCGACAACCTCGCGACGACCATGGGAAGTGGGATGCTTGGAATGCCCCTCCGAGCCTCAGCGGATTAGTTTAGCAGGAATGTCAAGGGCCATTGTCAGCAGTAACCCCAGCGAAATTCCTTGAGCGGAGGGGACCACTATAGCGGCGAAGGCCGGGGACGCGCCGGAGGTATTGTCCGAGCGACCACAGCGGAGGCGACGTGCCGGCGCCGGTCACGCTGGCGGTTAATTGAAGAATTTTGTGTCCCCGACTCGCGTTCTGGGCAATCGGCGGGGAAGCAAGTTCATTCACCTGCTGGAAGACTTCGGGAGATTCCTTTCCCGCAGGGCTGGATGAGTCGGCATCTCCCCCTCTCATCGACCCAGCTGCGAGAGAGTGGAAAAGCTCGCACCTGCCCAGCCGTGGGTGGTAACAAGAACGTCCCCTTCGGTCCACCCGATTGGACAGTGCTCGTCGACCATTATTCCCCAGCCAGGGATCTGGGGAAACCGAACGATATTTAACTCGGCCGTGAGTGTGGCCGAGAGAAGCCTGCTAGCTCCAGTCGACTACGGTTGACGAAGACGTTCCCCTTCCACTGAGAGCCATTCTCAGTCCCGCTCTATGTAAATAATGTAATTAATCATGTAACTATGTAAATACAGTTTTTTCTTCACTTCCCCTACTCCCCGTCTCCGGCCCACGTTTCCTTCCTCCTTCGGCAATGCGGCGGTGATCCTGGATCCGATGCCTGGTGGGACACGCTACGAGCACGGCAAAATATATCAGCACGCTTGGTGTATCTTTCCTTCCTCCGAGTCCTTTCAGTGATTTTCTTTGGAGGAGCTTTCCTGGAGTATTTTTCTTTTCAATAGCTATCTACAATATCTACAATAAATATCTGGCATATATATTATACAATAAAATATATTTTATGGTTAATGGGGGTTTAACGTCTCAAACCGACTCGGGCCGTGAGGGACGCCGTAGTGAAGGGCTCCGGAAATTTCGACCACCTGGGGTTCTTTAACGTGCACGGACATCGCACAGCACACGGGCCTCTAGAATTTCACCTCCATCGAAATTCGATCGCCGCGGTCAGGATCGAACCCGCGTCTTTCCGGTCAGCAGCCGAGTGCCATAACCACGTAGCCACTGATGCATAATGAATTACAAATTTAGAATTAAAAAGCAAGACCAAACTTGATTTCCTAGCAGGGCTTTTCGAAGGCATCCGAAAAACAGGCTACTGCAATCCTATGCACTTTATGTGGAAGTATATGTCAGCATGCCTGGTCCCCGGCAAATTTATGCGTTTTGTCCAAACGCAGGCAACAACAAAAAAAAACACAGATAATGCGCTTATTTCGGCCCTCTAGTCTACCACCGATGTGCACATGCAAACAAACGCCACAAACACAATGACCGCCATGGAACGTGGTCGAGCAGGCATGTTCACGTTTGCTGGCAATGGCATTCGGCAGCTAGGGCAAGACACCGCTCTAACGTCCACAGCGCATTCTCCTCATTGAGAGGTGCTCAATCACGGTCGGCTGAGTAGCCACCGATAAGCCAAATCACCCCTTCCCACGCCCCTCCCTGTTCGGGCCAGCGAAAATAAAAGCACGAGAACTGACGTTTACGGATCACCGTGCCAGGTAACGGTAGGCAAGCGATCTGCAAGGCATCGCTGACAATTCATGCCACAGGGATGATGGAAGACAGTCAGTCGCCGGCAGGGAACTTTTGAGATAGAAAATTCAGCAAACACATATTTCTGCGTTTAGTTCTGTAGAGGAATCAGCGTTCTAAACTGAACGAAGTGATGAGACATTCCGGCTTTTTGTTTCTCACAATAAGGGAATCCCTTAATTTTCAGAGGCTGTCGTTGGAATTCTGGGAGGAAGTATGCCATTCTGGAAAATGTCAAAGAGGTTCAGTGAAACTGGCGTTGTTGACTGCTCATTGAAACTGGTGTTGTTGACTGCTAGAGCGAAACCGCCCATCATACACTGTAAAATATACAGGATGTTCCATCTAAGACTTTACACAATTTTTAAATTGAGGATTTTTTGTGTTCGAAGAGCGATTTTTTTCAGCATGGCATTGTCAGAGGTGCAGTATACATAAGAATACAGAAGCATGCTAACTAGCAGTCTGGTTAACTGACATTGAATAGTTAACTTTCTTACTGTTAGGCTCCTTAATTATTGAGAGGCGTGTAGCACACCATAAGTAATATCCATATCAGGTTTTAGAGTTTTGAAAACGCGGTTAACCTTTGTGCTGTGGGCCAACTAATTTTGGCTACATCACGCTAAAATAAATGCGCTTTAGAGAGCCTGCCGGCAAAGCAACCTCTCCAGAGTACATAACTCGCCGAAATAGCCAAAATTTGTTCGGCCAAAGTGTAGACGGTAACCGCGTTTTTGAAATTGTAAAACATAATATGGAATTACTTACGGTGGGCTACACGCCTCTCAATAATTAATGAGCCTAACCGTAATAGTTAAAAGTTAACTACTCAAATTAGTTAACCAGCCTGCTAGTTGTCACATTTTAGAGTTATTCTGATGTACTACATCGCTAGCAACGTTATGTTCAAGAGCGCGCTCTTTTGCCTCTGAAAACCTCGTTTTAACATTTTTCTAAAATCTTGGGTGAAATACCCTGTATAATCAGACGTACGGGGAGGACAGCAGTTTCATGACAGGCAAAATGAGCGATTCGGATTGCCCAAAAGAGAAGCCAAGAAAGCACCTTCCTACTTAACGTGAACAGCCCGCCAAGCCAGAGGAAAGCCAATTTCAGCTACCTGCTAGGCAAAGCAGAAGAAGCAGCAGCAGGCAACAACGGTATCGTTATTCTGGGGGACTTCAATGCCTGGCATAAAAGCTGGGGCTACGTTCGGGAAACCCAGAAAGGCAGGGATCTAGCCAGGGAAGCTGATCGTAGAAGGCTCATCCTCATCACTGACCACACCCAACCCACGCGAGTGGGGAACAGCATCAACCGAGATTCGTGCCCAGACTTATCATTTGTCAGAGGGGTAAGGCACGCAAGATGGGAAAACGACGGCGAAACTCTAGACAGTGACCACTGCATCTTGCGCATCCATATAGAAACCCTCCCGATCAGGAGACAACATGGCCAGGCTACTAGACTGACAAACTGGGAAGTTTATAGGAAATCCAGGGCACAGTCTGAAGACGCTGAGATCACCGACATAGAAGGGTGGGTCGCAAGAATCAAAACAGACTGGCAAAAGCTAACCCGAAAGGTCGCCCTCACTACCAACACACCCGAGGTCGACAAACATCTCTTACACCTGTGGGACGCCAGACGGGGCCTACTAAAAAGGTGGAAAAGGCAAAAGCATAATAGGCGGCTCAAGCGTAAGATCGCTGAGGTCACCAGAGAAGCCGAAGAATATGCGACGGAGCTATCGAGGCGCGACTGGAACCAAAAATGCAACGAACTGCAGGGGACTCTAGGTTGGCCCAAGACATGGGCCTTGCTAAGGGCTCTCATAGACTCAAACACGACAAAATCCGAAACTCGTAAGACGACCGAAAGGATCGCGCACCAGTTCCAAGGCACTGACGAGGAAACGCTACAGGACATCAAGCAGCGTTATATCGGCAATGCAACACACGCCGACAGCAGCTTGGCATACACGGGCGAAGCGAATCCCGCTCTGGACGAACCCCTTACCATAGAAGAAGTGAGACACGCTGTGATGTCCGCCACAAAGAACACAACACCAGGGAAGGATGGCATCACCAATGCCATGATAAGGAATATGGATGACAATTCAATCAAAAGATTCCCGGAATTCGTCAATAAGCACTGGGAACAAGGGACCCTCACGGACGACTGGCGACATGCGGAAATAGTAATGATTCCTAAGTCCGGAAAGACTCCAAACCTGGAAAATCTTCGACCCATTTCGTTAACATCATGTTTGGGAAAAGTGTACGAGAGAGTTGTGCATCACAGGTTGCAGACCCACCTTGAGGACGACGAACTCATGCCGCACACGATGTTTGGATTTCGAAGATACCTATCAACACAAGACGTTCTCCTGCAGATCAAGGAGGAGGTGCTCAATGCAGTCCCAAAATATGGAGAAAACATCTTGCTCGCTCTCGATCTTAAAGCGGCCTTCGACAACGTCAGTCACAGGGCTGTGCTAGAGGGGCTCAGCAAACTGGGTTGCGAACAGAGAATATTCAACTATGTGAAAGCCTTTCTGACTAGCAGAATCGCTACCATTGGAATAGGAGGCATCAGGACTGAGACCTTCAACACCCCCGAAAAAGGAACACCGCAAGGCTCTGTGCTATCACCTATGCTTTTTAACATTGAAATGATTGGTTTAGCAAGGGCGCTTGAAAAAATTGAAGGAATGAGGCATGCCATCTACGCAGATGATATCACACTCTGGGTGACAAGAGTATCCTTAGGAGAAAAACAAGAGCTTCTTCAGCGGGCAGCAGACACCGTCAACGCATACACCCGACACTGTGGACTTGCATGCTCCCCTGAAAAATCCGAGGGGCTCAGAGTCTACAGAAAAGGGTATGATCTGAAAAACTCCATAGATATCTACATAGGGGAAACGAAGGTTCCGGAAGTATCGAAAGTTAGGATCCTCGGCATGTGGATACAAAGCAACCGTCGTATTGATCACACGATTAGACAGCTAGCAAATACCACAGCACAGATCACCAGGATGATTGCAAGAATTTCCAACAGAAGAAGAGGTATGAAGGAGGAAGACACATGTAGGCTAGTACAGGCCCTCGTGGTCAGTAGGATCTTATACGGCGTCCCCTACGAAACACCGCTCGAGCAAGAAAAGGAGCAGTTAGAGGCAATTCTTAGAAAAGCATACAAATGCGCTCTCGGACTGCCGGTCAACACTTCGACGGAGAAATTCCTTAAACTTGGCATAAACAAAACAGTACAAGAACATATCGAGGCCCACCTTCTTGCGCAGAAAACAAGACTGATGCTGTCCGAAACAGGCAGAAACACGCTGCGGTTGCTGGGCATGAGGGACACTTTGAAAGAAATCAATAGCACAGCAGGCGTTCCAAATGAAATCAGGAGGATAATTGAGATCAGTCCAATTCCAAAAAACATGCATCCAGATATACATAAGGCGAGAAGAAAGGCAAGATCCAAATTCCACGAAATAAGCTTCGCCGGGGCAAAAGACGTATTATACGTTGACGCTACAACATACAGACACCGACACGGCTCGGTAGCCAGCGTGGTGGATCACCAGCTCAGGGAAAATCAACTGCGCTTCGATAAAAACCAACAACATCCTCGAGGCTGAGGAAGCAGCAGTTGCACTCGCCATCACCCAGCAGAGTGACGAGCTCCATGCACACTTCATTACAGACTCGCAAGAGGCGTGCAGAAGGTACAGCAGTGGACGCATATCCACTGCAGCCATTCACATTCTCAAGGCGAGGACAATCACCTTTACGAGATGCTTCATCACGTGGACACCAGGCCATGAGGCTGTCAAAGGGAACCAATGTGCGGACGTCAACGCCCGAGCATACGCCAACCGGGAGGCGCGCACAGAAGGGGAACTGGACGCAGTCACTAGACGGTATGGAGCCATCTTAGAACACCAACGAGCCCTCCGGAGGACCTACCCTCCTCCCCACAAAGACCTTAGTAGAGAACAGTCGGTTGCCTGGAGACAACTGCATACTAATACATACCCCAATCTCAGTTTACTCAGCAAAATCTATCCTACCACATATGACAACAAATGCCCGCTATGCGGTGAACACCCAACGCTTTACCACGTTACATGGGCCTGTCAGAAAATGCAGGCAGCGCCGATAAACAACACACCAACACCGGAGCAGTGGGAGGCTGGGCTGTCCAGCTCGAAGCCTGAAGAGCAGCTCAAGCTGATCGACAGGGCTCGCAAGACTGCAAAGGCCGCTGGGGCCCTGGACATAGGGCTCCACCTACGCTTCGAGAAAGAACCCTTGTAGTACAATAAAGTTTTTCATTCATTCATTCATTCATTCATTCATTCATTCATTCATTCATTCATTCATTCATTCATTCATTCATTCATTCATTCATTCATTCATTCATTCCGCAGAAAGTACAGGACTGCAGGCGGAGTTGGGAGCACTGGCGCGCGAGAACAGATACAACAGATAAAAGAACTCTGATAATGGACTAACCAAACCCACAACGCATGCTACTGGAGACAAAAGGAGAGAACGAGAAAACAGCTTGCAAGAGAGGTCACCGCAAACTCCCAACATAATTTTCTTTTCTGATGAAGCAATAGAAATTGCAATTGTTTTTTATTAGTCACGTTCGAATGCAGAGATTTTCGAATCTATTTAGAAAGGAATATTTCGTAAGACTAGGTTCAAAAACAAATGGAGCAGCGAGTAGTTGTTACTTACCAAAAAAAGAAAAGAAAGAACGACTGACAGGAACAATTACGTGCGCTGGATGGCCAGTCTTTAATGTCTCTTTCGGCGTTAGGTTGCTACTCTTGGAGGGACGTTCGAAAGTTTCAGGAGCCAAACTGCATTGTAGAGATGATCTTTCCAATGTAACCGTTGGGGTGTGATTCCGGCTTGTGCGGACACGGTTGTGCGCAACCGCGGTAATGCGGCTCATGCATACCTCGGCACCGTGTGAAGCGGCTCAATCACACCCACACTCACGGCCACTCGCACTCACATCCACTCACCCACTCCCCCCCCCACGCACACACACATTCACAACCACTCACTCGCACTCACACTCAGGACCACTCCCTCACACTTACAGTCACACTCACACTCACAGTCGTGAGTGTGAGTGTGACTCACACTCGATATGAGAGCACTCATGAGTGAGTGTGCCGACCTATGATATATGACCTATGATGACCTATGAGTTATGTACATGCGCCGCGCAGGTACATAACTTATCATTGTATGCCGGTATATAAGGGAAATAAACACGAGGGTCTTTTGCCCCGCAGTTATCAAGTGGGGTGTCTGCGTCTGCTCTTTAGTCGTGCCGTTCCCTGTGCACGACAACCGTAGATTGGCGGGTGACAGTCGGCTGAGATTTGTTTTCTTCGGTGGGACTTATCGGTATTTATTTTCGAAAATCCGCAGAATTTTTGTTGTAGTTCAATATTTTTTTTGTTGAATTTGGATTTTTTGTCAGTCATTCAAGAACAGTTTTCGGTTTTTTTTCTAGGCTAATGTTATTTCCTACGGATGAATTACTGGGTTTCTCGGTGATATTATGCGGCATTCACGTGGGGTGAAAAGTCGCTCAGAATTAGGCTTTGGTATTTTGTCATCTTCAGAGTTCTATTTACCTGTAATTAACGCTCAAATAGTCCTTGATTATTGGTAAGGAGCTTATAGCTGTGCTTGCAGAAGGAAACGGGATCGCGAATTAGAAAATGTAATGCAAGGGAGATGAAGGAACCTTCGAAGAAAAACGCAAAAGGATGTTAACTCCTAAAATTTGCGTTGCCGTATTGCCTAGGTTGAAGCGCTAGCTTGAGCGAGAGGTGGGTCATCACGTGGTCTGCGCGCTCACGAAGCGAGTGAACTGCCACCTAACCACCGTGGCAGTAAGAACCTCAAACTTTAGACACTTTTTCCTAACACGTATGCATGGTCCCGAGTGTCCTCGCATGCAATAGGGACACTTTCTTATCCAAGTGGATGGATGGGAACAACTTTTATTAGCTTATCCAAGTGATTGCCCTACGCCGGTGATGTCAGTGAACAGCGCTACCCTAGCAGACAACTTGTGCTAGAGCCTGCCAGCCTTCACAGGCAGTAAGTTGATACAGCGTTACCTCAAAATACACAACTGTGTCCTTAATAGCATGGTACACCATCTCACCACACCCCTGTCTGCCGCACATTGCTACTTTTCGCCTTTGACTGAGTGTAACTCCTACTCCCTAGCCAGCTAGCTGCCTTAAATTTTAAAAAGATGGCCACCTAGCTTAATCATAAACGCCAAAAAGATTCCGAGACTCTTAGCCACGCAGCGAGAGCCAGCGCTCTTGGGTGGCAAGTTCCGCAGTTGAAGTGTACATTGAGATCATCCGGCGGCCTTCCGGAATACGTTGGAAGCCAAGGTGAACTTGGGCCTTCTTGATCTTCACCAAAGGCCGCCGCCACGCTGCAGCCTGGTGCTTCCTGTGGGAGCGTCGCGTTATCCTATAGAGTTATCCTACGGGTTATCCTATGGAAGCGGGTCCTATATATGGGAGCGGCAAGCTAATCGCCAACGCAATCGCGTCAGAAGTGGTGCCTATTGCGGGCCTATTTACTAACATTGTGGACCTATTTACTTCGCTGGACGCGCCGAGCCGACTACAGCACGCAGAAACTATAAGAAGTGAGCCGACATTGTCATAAGTGCCAGGACTGCTAAGCAAACATGACGTCACTTGCCTCCACAGGGAGGCCTTGCCGAGTGCGCTCATTCCCTTCCTTGCGCCACTACAGTCGCAGGAGCGTACCAGTGTTGCTCAAACTGACCATCGCAGAACTTAGCCAAACATTGGCGTCCCCGCTCCACTAGAGGATGGAACGAAATCTCGAAACTTGAACTGGTGGTTACTTCCTGGGTACAATGGCGAAGACACTATCTGTCCGTCCGTCCATGCAGTGAAAACCGGAGGCTATAGATTGAAAATCCCGTTTTAGATTCTAACCTGAGTGGTGAAATGCACCAGGCTTTTATTGCTAAAGGCGATATTTGCTTCTGATAAAAGCCTCCAAGGTAAGATGCATTTATGCCCTTTTAACTTTATTACGAATATGTACAGGGTCGATCACACTTAGCGGGAACACGGCTCCACGTGCCTGCGCCCATGTGAAGCACCATGGCGGCCAAGCCGGTCACAAACTCGTGCAAAGGGGCAGATAACACGAAGCACCACGTCGAGGTCTCTCTTCTCGTGCGCCACTCTGCCGCGATTCATGACGGCGTTTGTTGCAATGGCACTCCACAAGTGAGCGGCCACACAGAGCCGTGTTCCCGTTAAGCGTGATTGACCCTGTACGTGCACAGACATTATCAACTGCCGGGATACACCAAGATTGTTAAAGGGTCCCAAACTATGCTCAGAAGGAGAATGACTGAGTAGCGAACAGAGAAATAAAAGTCACTGCGTGGAGACTGTTACGCAGTCACATTGCCTCTCTTATACAGACTAGCCTTCGGTGCCAAGCGTGACGAAATGGTGTACACAGTGAGAGCGCGGTCGCATACCTGCGGACAAAAAGGAAGCCCATAGGTTCTTTGCCGGCGCAACAGACGCCCACGCGTGACTCCGACGCGTCAGGACCGTCGGCTCCGGGCGTGGGAGGCCAAGGGCACAGCGGCGGCCTGTGCCAACCGCTCTCCGTTCCGTTCACTGCTCAGCACATTCCACGCGTTCGGCTTCGTTCTCACCCGGTGCGAACAGGAAGCGTTTTGCGCCGACGGAGCGTTGCTATGGCACCGTGCCTAGCCCAGTTTGCAAAACTGTTTTCAAAGCTCCCGCGCATTCGGTGACGTCGGAGGTACCTCAGCAGCACATTGTTAATGCGAAAGCATTATGTGGTTCATCGGTGGCGAAGCCCGGCGTCGAGGCTGACCAGCACCATTGGTCCGAAAAGTCTCCTAGGAGGTCACCATGGTATCAAAGAGAAATTAAACTTCTTCCTAAGGTGCGAAGAATTAAACCCAAGATCTTCAGGTTGCGAGGCGAGCACGAAAGCGATAGGCCACAAAACCGCGTCGCTTCCCATGCAATTTATGGCAAATAAATGAATTGATTGATTGATTGATTGATTGATTGATTGATTGATTGATTGATTGATTGATTGATTGATTGATTGATTGATTGATTGATTGATTGATTGATTGATTGATTGATTGATTGATTGATTGATTGATTGATTGATTGATTGATTGATTGCACTTGGAAGCTCCTAGAGAAGCCTCGGATGCCTCGGGTGCGACAAAATTTTCGCTCCAACGCACCCATCCTCGCCGAAACTTTGGTACGCAGCCCACTGCGCAGTGTTTCACCTCGAGAGTTGCAGAACCTCCTCGCCCCGCATGTCCACTGCGAGCGCGTTGTGGTTATCGGTTACCGCGTGCAGCATAGTTCCCGCTTTCGCGATGTGGTCGCACGGTTTCAACCCTTGGCAGTGCGTTTGGTGGACTTGACGATGCCGTCACTAGGCGGATTTCACGAGGCCAAGATTAGCGACAGTTGTGGAAAACGTTAGTGCAATACAATTTCTGGTGAACAGAAGGCGGCCACAACCAAACCGCGCATCTGATACGCATAAGTCTCAGATAGGGAAGAAGGCACGTAACTTTGAGCACGCTGTCTACAACCCCCGGCAACAAAGTGACAATCACTAACGCTGTCACTCGCGGCGGTGTGAAAGTAACTTGAAAGAAGCGGAGAAGCCTCGTGTACGAAGCATTTGAGAGCCCTTTTTAGATGGTTTTTAATTATCTATCGGTCACTTTTTAATTAGCCATCGGTCAATTAGCCATGTACACTTTCTTCTCAAGACACAACTCTCCTGCAGAGAAGCTTTAAAGACAGCGCAAAGTTCATAGACAACGTGATTGTCCGTCATGCGGGGAAGCCAACTAATACCCCTGTCGCACGGGAAATCTCAATGCCCACTGAGTCAATGGCCGTCGAAATTTCCGAGGGCCATCAAGATGCACCGCGGCCACACGGCGAATTTCACTGATCACTGAGTGAGCAATGAGCATGCGGTCCGACATATGGCGCTAGGGGTAGCAACACTCAGTAAAAATACGAAGTAAAGCAGTATGAAACGAGGGAAAGTTGGAATAAGCGCTGCTTTTAATTGGAACGTTATTCGGAAAAAGGTTTTGAAATACATCACAGTTCGGAACAATCTAGAGACGGCGACAGCGGGTCGACCATGGGAAACGATGCGCTCCTCGTTTCAGAAGCATTTACGTTTCATCGCCGAAGCATCCACAGATCAGTGATCGTATTTGTGCCATTAGCTACTATCGTTGCGGCGTTTGTAAGACTTGTTGGTCTCGGCTGTCACAAATTGCTCTAACCGGCGAAAAAAAATAGAAACGAAGAGGAACGCCATGACGCCGCACAACGAAAACAGCGTCGGTTTGTTTACATTCGACCACCGGACGTTCTGCAGAGCTGTCATTTGGCTATTGAATAAGAATTAGTTTATGAGCTAGCTAATGTAGTCAAAAATATTGTCTTTAAAGCAAAATAATATTGTTTATTTCGAGTTTCTATGCCTTGTTTTTTCAACGAATGATGAGTGCGAGGCTGTTCTCAATGGCCGTTGAGATTCTAGTGGTCATCCGCGAAACTGCATAGAGTCGATGCCTTCGAGTTGAGTGGTCGTTGAAATCCGCTGAGTGGCACTGGTCGGTCTCACTTGAGTTCGATGTCCATTGATTCAAGGGGCATTGAAACTGCCCGTGTGACATCGGTATAAAACGGCTGTTTTTGACGTATCGGCTTCAGCACCGAGAAATGAGGACTAAATATGCTCAATAGCTCTCTCCCTGTTATAAGGGGCCCGCGTTGGTGTGGCTGACAAATTCGGTTCTTGTACTTAAATTCGGCCGTGTGGGGGCGATCGGTGGGTGTGTTGGCGGCTCCCTTAAACGCACATCGGTGACACACTAAACACAGCTAGGTTGTATTCGGTCTACACGGCGGGACGTTAGCGCGCTGACGCGTGACAGTTGCGTGTGTAAAGAAGCAGCGGCTATACCGAAGAGATTATATGGGCTCTCTTCGACTTCATCATAACGAGGTTCAACTTAAAACGTAGCACGTCACCGCTATCTCTAATGCACGAGGAACATTCATAACCGCCCCCGTTGCCATACAAAGTAAAAACAGCCTTGGCAAAGGCAGGAAAGAGCGGAACAGGAGCATCGAAGAAAGCGGCGACGATCGAGTGTGCATGAAGGCAAGGCCAGGTTTGGAAGGCAGTGCCGCAATTTAATGGCACAGCAGCAAGGAAATGGCTCCATTAATGGGAGCCACGGTAAGGCGGCCGAAGCGTCGAACGAGCACCCAAATGACCTTTGGAACAGATATTCCGCGTCCCGGGAGGCGAAAACCAGGGCACAGATGAAGGTGCAGGCAGTTCGGGGTGCGCAACGAATGGCTGCCAGGTTCCACGCCTGGGTTCCCGCAGGGTTGGTATGGATGAAGGTACCCTCCGTTCCTCTTCAACGCCGTCCGCTGGAACGCCATCCGCTCGAGGTTTGCGGGACTCCAACACCGTCGCTTGCCGCCAGCGGTGGGTTCCCTGGCTTCCTGTTCCTTCAGCCACGAATCCCAGGCAGCCACTTGCGGCGGATGGCGAGAAGATTCTTTTTGTTCATTTCGCCCAAGGACGGGCCCATGTTCGGGCTCATACTACCACCGTTAAATGAAAGGCGCCCTCAAGAGAGTCGAAACATGAACTTCATAATGGGAAGATACTACACTAGAGAGGCAGAATACCATGACAGCTGGTTTTCGCATCGAAGTTGTAAAGTGGGCTATTTGGAAGTGTTAATAGGGCACCGTCCAGTTTTCCGCTCCAGCCGCTAATATTTTTGATTGTTTGTGCTCGCAGTTCAGTTGCGTTGTTCGTGTTTCGTCTGATGCTGACGGCACATTTACACGTTTTTAGGGCGTACGAAAGAAACGCTCGTGTTTTCCTTTTTTTTTTTACATACCCTTTTTGGACTGCTGGTAGTGGAGATGATCGCAGTAAACTTCTGCTATTTAATATGATTACGGATTAGAGATAATAAATCGAAGATCAAATGAAGCCTTCTACATGTATCTTAAAGCACGTCACCCGCAGTGTAACTTTGAAAACGAGATTTGGTTTTACGGTTTTATGGGGGTTTAACGTCCAAAACGACTCAGTCTCTGAGGGACACCGCAGTGAAGGGCTCCGGAATAATTTCGACCACCTGGGGTTTTTTAACGTGCACTGACTTCGCACAGTGCACGGGCTTCTAGAGTTTCGCCTCTATCGAAATTCGAATGCCGCGGAAAGAATCGAACCGGCGTCTTTCGGGTCAGCAGCCGAGCGCGCCATAACCACTGAGCCACCGCGGCAACTAAGAAAACAGAAATAAAATCAGTAGCGATCGACGGGCCAGTAGCAAAAGCAGCAGCAACCGATAACGTGAAGTGCGATAAAATCTAGGGTATATTAAATGAATCAAAACATATTCATTCCCACGTAATCCAAAAAGCTTGACACTATCACATAAGGAGTGTGGGTAGGCTAAGGTACTGCCCGAAGAAACGTTATAATCTTCGTGTGTACATGTGTGTGTATGAGGGAGACAACTCATGCATCCGCATCACGTCAGGAGGCAATCACGCCTGCAAACATCACTTAAATTTCTTCCCCTTTCGTGCTCACTCAAACTTGTCGCCGACCTCGCCTTCCACTACTTGATTTTAACTATAACGCTAATAGCGAGGGCCGCATTCCAAACAAAACCAACTCGCATCTACGTTCTGACTGATGCTCTCATCATAATCGGAGTTAACATAAAGAGATGAAGACATAAATCACTTTTCAGACCAAAATCCCGTTACGGATTGAGTTCCGCGGGGCGTCAGTGTGACCATGCCACCCGTGTCACTCGCGCACATAATGTGCTCAGTATATCTACGGAAGCACTGATTATTCTCCGAGTTTGCATTAAAAGTTCCCGAAAATGGCACATTGCACAAGATATCGCATATACACAAATGCTGATATTGAGAAAGCACCGGTCTTCGTGCAATGTTTAATCCTGTACCTATAAATACCATTGTCTCCTATCTTATCCACATATGTCCGTAGTAGTTCGACGAGGCCGTATAAGCCCCAGTCACAATGACGATAAAAGGTTCGTTATATTGCTAGGTACAGGGTCCCGCCGTGGTGGCTCAGTGGTTATGGCACTCGGCTGCTGGCCCGAAGGACGCGGGTTGGATCCCGGCCGCGGCGGCCGAAGTTCGATGGAGGCGAAATTCTAGAGGTCAGTGTACTGTGCGACGTCAGTGCACGTGAAAGAACCCCAGGTGGTCGAAATTTCCGGAGCCCTTCACTACGGCGCCCCTCATAGCCTGAGTAGCTGTGGGACGTTAAGGCTCAATAAACCAAACCAAACTTCTAGGTACAGTAGTGTCATTGTTCCTGGCCGAAAGACAGATGAAGCCAAGCGAGAAGGTGAGGAGAATGAGGAGGAGGAGTGGCCAGGCGAGGGAGGAAATGCGTGCGCTTGGCACCGCACTTGCATAGCGAAGACTGCGGTGGAGGAGGTTATGTGTTCAATCAAGGCGGAAAGCTGGGCTAGTTGGTTTGACATAGTTAATTAAAAGACTAGCGCATAAAACTAGGACAAAGACAGAGAAGGAGACAGGACGAGCGCTAAACATCAACTAAAGGTTTACTACACCAAACATGTACTTAAAACACTTCAGTGGCACATGCGCACACTGAGTTACAAAAAACTAATCAAGAATTGGCAAACTGTTTCGCAGATACATGGTTTCTTTCCTGGTCAGGGCAAGTGACGTCGTGCTTACACACTTGTCACCTTCCCTCATAATGTGATAAGCCTCACAAATCTCGCGACCTAACCTTGTGCCTCCCCTACCAAGCACACACGTGGCATCAAACGCCGGCACACACCCGCACCGCTTACAATGCGTAGCCAAATGGCTGCCCCCCGCCAATGAATCCACCAGCGTGCGATGCTCTCGTAGCCGTTCATTTAGGCACCGTCCAGACTGTCCCACGTAGCATCTACCGCATGAGAGGGGTATGCGGTATACAATGCCAGCAGTGCACGGAACGAACTTGCACACGTGTTTTATGGTGCATACCGGTTTCCTCTTCTCATTGACGGCTTTGCACATGCGCACCAGCTTTTCGGGGGCGGTGAACATGACGTCCACACCGCACTTCCCTCCAACTTTCCTCAGCCGGTGCGAAAGCTGGTGCACGTACGGTATAGCCGTACGCCTGAGCCTTTTGGCACTTTCTCCGGCGGCCACGCCAGAGCGGCCACCTGCCCTGACTTCCTTCAAGAGGCATTCCGCCACAGCCATCACTGTGTCGTTGGGGAAACCGGCCTTCTTCAACCGGAGCACTTGCGCTTGCAAGCTGTCCTCAATCTTATGCTGGCAGGACTTCTCGAGAGCACCCCGCAGGCAATTTTTTGCAATCCCCCGTTTTACCAATTTAGAATGGGCCGAATTATACGCTAAAATTTCTTTTTTTGTGCGATGCTGGTACGACCAACAGATGTGCCCAGTGCCAAAGAACAAACTTAGCTCGAGGAACTGGAGGCACCCGTCCACTGGAACTTCATGCGTGAACCTCAGCTTGCCAGAACAATCACCGAAAATCTCTAAAACACTTTTTACAACCTGTGGTTTGTCGCTCTCGTTGTTAACATGCATAAACACAATAAAGTCATCCACGTACCTAAAACACTTAACAACACGCTTTTCGTCTTCAATGCACGCTGCAACGCGCTTGTCAAACTGTCCTAAAAAGATTTCACTAAGAATCGGGGCTATGCAAGACCCTATGCAAATGCCATCTTTTTGCACAAACAATCGGTCATCAAAACAAATGTAAGTGGATGAGAGCTAACACTTAACTAAGGCTATAAAGTCATTTACCGAAACCCCGCTACTATTCTGAAACTTCACAGCCCCCCAGCTTTCAATCCGCTCTCTTACTGCATCTAACAACTCTTTTTGTGGTATGGAATAGAATAGCTCCTCAACATCAACTGAGAACGCGAAATTAGCTCCTGAAGCACCACCTTGCGCTGCCAAAAATTCTATCACATCTTTTGAGTTGCGCACTCGAAAAGGGTCTTCTACGTCTAGTTGGCTAAGGTGCTCTAGTAGGTATTTTGACACCAGGTTATGTGTGAACGCGTGCACCAGCGCTCTGCTTGCTAGTGAGCGTGCGCTCGGATGATTACGTCATACCGACACGATACCTGTACGTTGAAGCCGCCAAAGAGCTTGCATAAGTGCGTGTACGGGAGCTCTGTACGCTGCATGAACTTAGTTGTGAGGATAAATGGCATAGTAGTATCTTACCGGTACTCTTCTATGGGGCAGAAACGTGGAGGCTAACAAAGAGGGTTCAGCTTATGTTAAGGACAACGCAGCGAGCTATGGAAAGAAAAATGATAGGTGTAACGTTAAGAGATCGGAAGAAGGCGGAGTGGGTGAAAGATAAAACGCGGGTTAATGACCTCTTAGTTGAAATCAAGAGGAAGAAATGGGCTTGGGCAGGGCATGTAATGCGAAGGCAAGATAACTGCTGGTCCTTAAGGGTAACGGAGTGGATTCCAAGAGAAGGCAAGCGTAGCAGGGGGTGGCAGAAAGTTAGGTGGGCGGATGAGATTAAGAAGTTTGCGGGGATACAGTGGCGGCAACTGGCGGAGGACAGGGTTAATTGGAAAGGCATGGGCGATGCCTTTGCTCTGCAGTGGGCGTAGTCAGGGTGAAGATGATGGCGATGATGAACACGAATATAAGGAGTCTGTGTGAGGAATCACAGACACCACACTCCAAACACGAATACTCCTATATGGAGTAAAAAGGGCTGTAAGCTTTCCTCTAGCGCCCTTCCTTTTATGACAGGCCAAGCGCTGGAGGACATCTGACTCCCTTTTTACTCCTTTCTGTTTACAGTGGCAGAGGCCGCTTCTGGCTAGCTATGTACCAAGCTTTCGCTCAGTTCAAACATTTGCGCAGCGACAGCGGAAATATTGCGCAACTTTTTTTAAAGCATTATTTCTTTGTAACGGTGCGCAATACGTTATTAGACGTACCCACGTGAAATCCTCCTTAGCTTGGTAATTAATTCATCATTCCATTTGTTCCCCAATATCGCTTCCATTTCGGTTTCAACAGCCGAATGGTTACTGTGACAGCGCAAGTACGATTCAAATCACCTGAATCATATGAAACCTAAAATATAATCGCTTCTCAGTCATTTTAAATCCGCTCGGACTCTTGCGCTGGACTTCACAAGGCGCCGGAATTACACCGAGTAAATAAGCAACTATTATATGCAGCGCCTTTATGCCTAACGCTCGCTCAACCCTACCTGTGGCACCATAACCATCACTCGGCCACTGAAACAATAACCTAAACTACAGTTGGGGAAGGAATTTAGTTATAATTCTTTAACGCCCGGAGTCAAATTTTATGCTTTGATCCACGTTTACTAATTTTTTACCATTAAAGGGAAAGAACACCCAATAAAAATTGCGTCGCTGAACCTCTCTAACGGGGCGCATTGAGAGGGTATTCAAGTTGTCAGGAGAATAACCCAATTCCCACATTGCTGTAAGAACCAGCCCAAGCAGCTTCCTTCATCGTATCAAGCTCGCGTAATAAAGCCAAAAGCAAGATTTAGTTGGGCGCTCCGGCTAACCAGTCTGCACCCTAGTTATCCCTCGACAGGGCGCTTTAATCTACCGGCGTCAGGGCTGTTTGAGCTTTACTTGTCCTGGTGGTAAGAGAGTCTCGTGCAAAGTACGGAGCTGAAGTGCCACGCTGTACTTCAGCACTTCCCTAACGAATATCGATAGCGTCATGAAAGCGCGAAATGTCGGCGCTCCCTTAAGTGGACTAGCGTGCAGAGTGGTCGGTCTCAAAACGAGTGCACTTGGGCCGAGAAGGAAACAGTGAGGCGGAAAGGGTGTTTTCCACGTCGAGCTGATCTGAGTGCTCACACTCCGGAACCGAGCGGCCGTGACAGCACGTCGCTGATGTCCTCTCATCTTTCGCACTTAAAGCCGGCGTTAAGCCTAAGTTTCTTGACGTCAGACCAACCATGCAGCTTTTATGACGAGGGAGGAAGAAGGACTGTTAACCAAGTGGACCTCTCTTCCTCCGCACCTTTCAGTGGGTGCAACGGCGAAGCTGCAAAATCCGCACGTGGCAAAAAGGACGTAACTCCCCTGACTGATCACGCCGGCCGCGGGTAGTCAAAGTGATCATAGCAGTAATGACGACGACGACAGGCCTTTGTGAAGGCAGGCCTGTGCTTTTTAGCGCCCTCTATCGCTTAAAACCTGCACACTGCCGCTATCCACCTAGAGCGCAAAAAACGCGCTGTAATACGTTCCTCGCCAAGCGACAGGTGCCGCCACAGCCATCAAGCTCTCGCGGCCGCGGAGAGACGGAGTAGGGGTTGAAGATAGGCGAGAGGTCAGTTTCACGCCGGAACCGAGCTCCGGGAGGCGACTGATGGAAGATTAAAGAGCCGCGGCCGACACTGGCGCCGTTGTTAACTCCTCGGCTAGCTCGCTGGGTATTCCCCCTTTGCGAGGCTGCAGCAGCTCCGCGACGACTCGATCCGTCTTCCGCGTCCCTGCGCGGCTTCCTTTTCCGAGCGCTGCGCTCCTCGAGTGCTGCCTCTCGAGACGACAAAAAGGGGGACTTCCTCCCGCTCTTCTTCTTCCGAGACGCAAACCGCTTGATTGCGCCACTTCTTTTCAGAGAGCGTCTCAAAGTAGCCAAAGGCGCCGGGAAAAGCGTACGGGTGCGGGGGCGAGGCAGAAAGGACGCCTGTTTTCTGTCGACGACGGGAAAAGATGTCACCGAAAACGTGGCGGCTGAGGCAAGCCCGAGGTTTGCATTATTTTCACCTCGTGTTGGAGCATATCGCGGCTGCGTATAAATATGTGATTAACGGTCTGCCATGGTTTCTCCTTCTGCCGGGAATCAGCGCTGGTATTATACTGCGGGAAATCGTCCAGCTCACGACATATATGCTGCAGGAGTCTGTGGCGCAGTGCGAACGTTTGGCAGAGCAGACTAATACATCTTTGTTTTTAAATTGTCAGCCGTCACAGCCACACCCTTCCGGCCTCTAAAATTCGTGGTCATCGTAAGCATTAAATGACGTCATCGTGTAGCAATGTGACATGACTTCTTGTCGTCGGTCGCTTTGAAGCATCATCTGACAAATCAGTTGTCATGTCCCATTATACCCTTTATTACATACGAGCATGACCTCTTTGCACACAGACCCCGATACACATCATGACACCCTTCACAGTTGACGCTGAAAGTCGTGTCACGTTAAGTGAGTGGACCTCGAATGTTTTCAATCACAACGAAAGCAGGCGTGGAGATCTCAGAATGCAAACTTCGGAATAAAACCAGAGATGATGTTGTTCTTGTGTCGTAGGGGTGTCGTCCTTTCGCCCTGTGGTCTTCCTTATTGTGCTACGTAGCTTTCAAACTTTGGTATTTTTTTTACCTTGCCGCATTTTTATCATTTCAGTTAGTGGCTTCCAGAAAAATGCTAACTGTGACAACTGATTTCTTTTTTTTTTAGCTAAGGCATTTTAGTGATTACATAATTTATATAAGGGCCCACTGCACTCGTGGAATCGACGCTAGCCTCCACCGTTAATAACCTGGCCGCAAAAATTTCGAAAAGTTCCGTGGCTTTTCTGGGTGAAATTATTTTCGCCTTAGTGAGCTGACTGGAACCAAACACTGAGGAGTAGAAGGGTGCAGCTTATTTGTAAAACAATGCTGCACAAAGGACATTTATCCTGTACTTTGTTTATTTCGATAACTGCATATCAGTACAAGGCGGAGTTTTTTTACAAGAAAATGCGGAAATACGGAGTACAGATTTACTAGAGTTACAAAGGTATAGAGATGAGAAATTGACTGCATGGTAACTGCAATACGAAGCTGACTTCAATGACAGCAGATGCACAGCTGGAATGCAGATAGACCGGCATGTCAGGAATGCCTTGTAAATTCAACGAGCCGCGTGACATTGAGTTTATTGCTAGGTTAGACATCGCCTAATCGCCGGTCAGGCATGCGGGTAGAAAAGGAGAATTCCCGCGAACTTTTACGACTCAACCGAGGATCGGAACGACGTAAAACTCTGCGCGCAGGTGTATCTTGTTGTTTGCACAATAAACGATTACATTCCGATTTTCCGTGCGCTGTCTGAAGGTATGCGAGTGCCCCACATTTAAGTATACTAAAATATTTTTCAATTCCTATTGTTATCGTGTATTTTAAAGTTTTTCTCTATTTTCTTTGTTATTTTTTTTTCACTTTTGGTGCATCGTGCGCCATGCCTTCATGGAAAATCGGCTTTCGAAAACAGCCAGGGTAGATGATACTTGTAGAACGGTATTAAATAATAATGTAACCCAGAATTAAAGGTTAAAACAACAAACCGGCACGATGAATGCCAGAAGAATATTTTTTCTCCACGCAGCCAGCAACGGACACCTTTTCTTTGCATAAGGCTAGGTGTTGGTAATCTGCAGAATTTGCGTGGGTCCTTGCTTCAGTTTCGTTCGTGGGCGTAACATCATAAACAGGCTTATCTAGAAAAAGTGCCCAATAAGGGTATTAAAAAGGCTTAGAATACACCTACAAGCTTTCGACGCTCGCGAGGCTTCGGCTTTTGCTAGCTTTCTAGAGGCTGCTCCAGTTGGTGCCAGGGTGGTCACCGCGTTTTCTAAGCTCCGCCACTCATCCAGGATGTGAAGCTCGCCTTCGCGGATGAAAAATTGTCACTGTGACGCTTTTGGTAGCTATTAAGCAGGATATTTACCGACCTTCACTCTGTAAGGCAATCGACAGCGCTGAATAGTATGGCACCATCCGGAACATTCTGCGGCACACGGTTGACCCGCAAGTTTTACACGCATGTCGGCACTAGGTGACCCGATTTTGATTTCTGCCAGACAGGGAAGGATATATATATATATATATATATATATATATATATATATATAGTAAAAACGTAGACCAACGTTTGAAACGCTTGAAACAATTTATTGACGTTTCGACCGTGGAACGGCCTTCGTCAGAATGACAGAATGGACATTCTGACGAAGGCCGTTCCACGGTCGAAACGTCAATAAATTGTTTCAAGCGTTTCAAACGTTGGTCTACGTTTTTACTACTACATACCGTGCCAAGATTTTCCCCTTTTTTGCTGCATTATATATATATATATATATTGATGCGGGTAGACGACGACGACAAAGAGCGATGGCACGAGTGCGAAGAGTAGAAGACGACAACGAAGTTCGGACTGTGTTCTCGGTGCCGCTCGCAGCTGTTCTTGTCTATTTGTAAATATCTGTAAATATATTCTTTCCCGCAACATATTTGGTGGAGGTGCGGATTTCCCCTACGTCTACCGACGACGGAGCTCCGCAGCGGCCGCCAGTTGCCTTCTCTCATCATGACCCACGACGCCGCCCAACAAACCTCAGCCCCGGCCATGACATCACTCGTTCTTTCTCCCCCTCGTGACCCTGGGACATTTTCTGGTACCGACAACACTGACGTCGACGACTGGATCAACATGTACGAGCGAGTGAGTACCTACAACCGCTGGGATCCGACCCTTATGCTCGCAAATGTAATATTCTATCTAAAAGACACCGCCCGGGTCTGGTATGAGACACACGAAGACCATCTGACCAGCTGGGACGTGTGCAAAGAGAAACTCCGCGAATTGTTTGGACGGCCGCTCGGCCGAACGCTTGCCGCTAAGAAGGACCTCGCCTCCCGAGCTCAAACATCTACGGAGTCCTATGTGTCGTACATTCAAGATGTGCTGGCCCTCTGTCACAAAGTTGACGCCAACATGCCCGAGTCTGACAAAGTTGGCCACGTGTTGAAGGGAATCGCAGACGATGCCTTCAACTTGCTCGTATACAAGAGCTGCACTACAGTCGACGGAATTATTAAGGAATGTCGACGCTTCGAGGAAGCCAAAAGCAGGCGTATTAGCCAGCCGTACACACGCCTCCCCAACACGGCTGCGACTTCTTCATGTGAAGACCTGCGACACCGGGCAACTCCAGCGCCCCCAAAAAATGTGACCTGCATCATCCGACGCGAGCTCGAAGCTATGTCCCCTGCCTAGAGATGTGAAGGCCTGAAAAAAACACTGCAATTTTGGAAAAAAACCGGTTTTTTTCGTTTTTTTCAGACGAGGAAAAATGGAAAGAAACGTTGAAAATTTCACAATGCAATTTCAAGTTTTTTTGACTGCTTGCTTTTAGTTTAGATTTTTGTTTTTGCTTTGAAAACCATTATAGCGTGCATCGTTGAACGATTGGAGAACAGTCGTCATCGCCGGTATACCAGGTAGTACTTTTAAAACGTTCGTGCTGAGAGTGCGCGGGTTGAAGGCCAGGTTACATATAAGATCCCGGCTTGACTTAAAAACACACTAATATTTGAATTCACGGCTGAAGTAGAACAAAATGGCTGCAAGTTCTACAGCGCTACGCACATGGCATAAATAACATAGGCTGCTGTGCACGTAAGCGGTTCTAGCCAAATACAGGCCTAGCTTCTTGATTTCCAACGTAGCAGAGTACAGGACATCCGCAGGAATTTGGTACAGGACAGGGGTCTTCAGCGAAGCACGTGGCCCCACCTACCTGGTGGCAAGGCCTTTGCACCAACCAGCCGCTAACTCGTCTGGCTTGCCGACTGCTGCAGATACCACCATCATCCGCCAGCTGCGAACAAAACTGGTCACGTTTCGGACACGTCATACAAAGATTCGCAACAGGCTTTCAGGGGAACGCATTCGAAAGCTTGCGTATGTGCAGTCGAACGTAGCTGTGGACACAGCTTTAATCCATGCTCCTGCGCGTAGTGCCGCATCCAGTGACACTGACTCTGAGTCCGGTATGGAGTGACTTGTAGATCAGTTTTCATGTTCCCTTTCTCGGTGCAATAGAACAAGAAGTTCGTTCCACAAATATTATATTTATATCTCCATATTCGCCTGAAGTGGAAATTATTATATATCTTCTCGGTTTGGTTTGGTTTATCGGGTTTAACGTCCCAAAGCGACTAAGGCTATGAGAGACGGCGTAGTGGAGGGCTGCAGAAATTTCGACCACCTGGGGTTCTTTAACGTGCACTGACATCGCACAGTACTAGGGCCTCTAGAATTTCTCCTCCAAAGAAATTCAACCGCCGCAGCCGGGATCGAACCCGCTCGGTGCAATAGAACAACAAGTTCGTTTCACAATATATCTATAAGTGCATATTCGACTGAAATTCGGAGCATTATTATTGATCGTTGTGCTGTTGCAAATAAAACTGTTTTTGTGACGTTTTGCAAAATTTCCAATTTTTCATGAAAAAAACCCTGAAAAAAATGGTTTTTTTCATGCCATTCAAAATTTCCTGAAATTTTACATCTCTACCCCTGCCCCCCAGCATCTGCATGATGGCGACACCCGCTTACCTACCATCTCTCTGGTACAAGCTGTCGTCCGCCAAGAGCTTGCCAACCTTGGTTTCCAGCCCGTCAGCCCTGTACGGTCTTCACCACCACCCGAAATCACTGCGCTTGCTCCTGGACGACCTTCGTACTTCACTCCACGTCGCCGAAACCCTAACGACTGGCGGACAACCGACGACAGGCCCATTTGTTTCCATTGCCACCGCATTGGCCACATCTCCCGCCACTGTCGAAATTATTGGTCCCGTCGCAGCATATACCGTCCTCTCAGCTCCCACCGCGACGACGAACAGCCCAGCCACTACACGCCCAGCACAGTGCTACAGTCGACGGCCAGATTCCCCGCTCCAGCCGCTCCCCGTCCCCCCTGCGTCGCCAGTCTCGTTCGCCCCAACGCCGTCGCTCCTCTCCTGGCCCCTACGGACGATCGCAAGCGGAAAACTAGACGCTGCAGTGTCTGGAGGTGATGCTGCAGTACAGCCCCAGTCCCAAAATCCTCGATTAGCCCTTCGCGCACACCATAATTTGCTCGCCATTCATGTCGATGGAGTGCCTGTGAGAGCCCTGATCGATACAGGCGCGCACGTATCCGTCATGAGTTCAGCCCTACGACGCCGCCTCCGAAAAGTACTGACCCCTGCACCCAAAGCCGTTCTCCGCGTTGCCGACGGCGGAACTGCTCATGTTGTTGGACTATGCACAGCCCGTGTGACCATATCCGGCCGCCATACATCCGTTCTGTTCTCTGTTCTGGACCAGTGCCCTCATGAAGTCATTCTTGGCCTCGACTTCCTGTCTGAGCATTCAGCCCTCATTGACTGCGCCACTAATGTTGTTCAGCTTGACCTTCCTCTTTCTGCTGAGTCGCCGTCCCCGGTTATACACCGTCTTTGTGCTGTCGACTTTGTCCGTCTACCGCCTCAAGCCGCAACTTAAATTTCTTTCTCATCTGTTCCCCCTGTACCTGATGGTCACTACGTAGTCACTCCGGAACTTGACATCGCCCTGACGCGCAGCATTGCGCTTCCACACACTGTATTTACAATGTCGGCCAACCGAGCGTGCCTTCCGGTCCTGAACTTCGGTTCATCCATCCAACCGCTCCCGCAAGGCATCTCACTCGCCACGCTGTGCCCTGCTGCCGAATGTGTGATATCAGTGGTGGACAGCTGCTTACCTTCCACTCAGCAATGCCGGTTGCCTGCGGCCCCATCAACAGCGAACCCAACGGACGACTACGCCGACATGATCGCTTCTGACCTACCACCGATGCAAGCTCGCGATCTTAGGTGCCTCTTATCATCTTCCCGCGACATCTTCGACTTTGATAGCCGTGTTTTGGCTCGGACCTCTGTGGTGACGCATCACATAAACACCGGTGATTCCGCTCCTCTCCGCAGACGTCCGTACCGAGTGTCCAGCGCCGAACGCACCGTCATAAATCAAGAGGTGGACAAGATGCTCGCAAAAGACATCATCGAGCCCTCGTCAAGTCCTTGGGCTTCACCAGTCGTCCTGGTGAAAAAGAAGGATGGCAGCTGGCGCTTCTGCGTTGATTATCGGCACCTCAACCGCATCACAAAAAAAGACGTATATCCACTCCCAAGGATCGATGATGCCTTAGATTGCCTCCACGGCGCCAAATATTTCTCTTCAATTGATCTTCGATCGGGGTACTGGCAAATTGCCGTTGATGAAAAGGACCGCGAGAAGACCGCCTTCGTGACGCCTGATGGCTTATACCAGTTTAAAGTCATGCCGTTCGGCCTCTGTAACGCCCCGGCTACCTTCGAACGAATGATGAACTCCCTTCTTCGTGGCTTTAAATGGTCCACCTGCCTCTGTTACCTAGACGATGTTGTGGTTTTCTCGCCTACTTTTGCCACGCACCTCGAGCGCCTCTCCAATATTCTGACAGTGTTTCGTAACGCCGGACTTCAGCTGAACTCATCGAAATGCAAGTTCGGTCGTCGCCAACTCACTATTCTCGGGCACCTCGTTGACGCTTCTGGTGTCCGCCCAGATCCCATCAAAATTCAAGCTGTGAAGTACTTTCCTCTTCCAAGGTCGTCGACAGATGTGCGCAGCTTTGTCGGCTTGTGCTCGTATTTTCGCCGTTTTATCAAAGATTTCGCCGGCATCGCTCGTCCCCTCACCGATCTTCTGAAGAACGACACCCCCTTTACCTGGGGCCCTGCTCAAGAGAACTCATTTTCATCTCTCGTCCATTTGCTGACCACTCCGCCCATCTTAGCACATTTTGACCCGTCGTCTCCCACAGAGGTTCGCACCGACGCCTCCGGATATGGCATCGGCGCCGTCCTAGCCCAACGTCAACAGGGTCAAGATCGAGTCATCGCTTATGCCAGCCGCCTACTTTCAGCCGCAGAGCAAAATTACACCATTACTGAGCGCGAGTGTCTTGCCCTTGTCTGGGCAGTAGCTAAATTCAGACCCTACCTGTTCGGCCGTTCATTCGCTGTTGTCACTGATCACCACGCTCTCTGTTGGTTGTCTTCACTAAAAGATCCCACCGGTCGCCTTGGTCGCTGGGCCTTGCGCCTCCAAGAATACTCATACTCCGTCGTGTACAAGTCAGGGCGCCATCACCAGGACGCTGACTGCTTATCCCGATACCCTGTGGAACCACCTGACCTAGAGGACGCTGAGACCCTGCCCTGCCTCTTAGCTATCTCCGATCTTGCTGATATTGCCAACGAACAGCGTCACGACTCATCTTTACGACCTATCTTTGATGGCATCCGTTCTGCAAACCGATCTCCGTCTCTGAACCTTTATGTGCTCCAGAACGGCATTTTGTATCGCCGAAACCTACGCTCCGATGGCCCCCCGCTCCTGCTCGTGATACCCCAACGTCTACGCTCTTCTGTCCTTGCAGAACTGCACGATCTGCCGACAGCCGGTCACCTTGGCGTGTCCCGCACGTACGCTCGGGTGCGGCATCGCTTCTTTTGGCCTGGTCTCTATCGTTCCGTCAAGCGTTACGTGGCCGCTTGCGACCTGTGTCAACGTCGGAAAAGGCCCTCCACTCTGCCTGCCGGTCTTCTGCAACCCATCGACATACCTCCGGAACCTTTTCACCGTGTTGGCCTCGACCTTCTTGGCCCTTTTCCGACGTCCCTCTCCGGCAACAAGTGGATCGCTGTCGCAACTGATTATACGACTCGGTACGCCATCACGCGTGCTTTGCCGTCCAGCTGCGCTACCGATGTTGCCGATTTTCTTCTGCAAGACGTCATCCTTCACCACGGCGCCCCTCGTCAACTGCTCACCGACCGTGGTCGTTATTTTCTATCCAGAGTAGTTCACGACATTCTTCGTTCTTGTGACACGCAGCACCAGCTCGCGACAGCTTACCACCCACAAACCAATGGGCTTACCGAAAGGTTCAACCGCACGCTCACCGACATGTTAGCCATGTACGTATCGCCAGACCACCGAGATTGGGACGCAGCCTTGCCTTATGTGACATTCGCATATAACTCTTCCCTTCATGACAGAACAGGCTATTCTCCTTTCTACCTTTTGTTTGGTAGGCATCCCACCTTGCCTTTGGACACACTCATGCCGCCTTCTTCAGCCCCCACCACTGCTTACGCTCGGGACGCCATCTCCCAGGCCACGCTGGCGCGCCAAATAGCACGTAGTAGGCTCCAAGCCTCTCAAGTTTCCCAGAAGTCAGCCTACGACCGCCGTCACCAGGCCGTCGAATATACCCCAGTATCACTCGTCCTTCTCTGGACGCCCTCTCTCAGCGTCGGTCTCTCCGAGAAGCTCCTTTCGCACTACCGTGGCCCTTACCGTGTCGTGCGCCGTGTTACCGACGTGAACTATGAAATTGCTCCCCTTGAAACCTCGCCCTCGTCATCTGGCGCCACCACCGACATCGTCCACGTCTGTCGCCTTAAACCTTACCACGACGCCCATACGTCGCCGCCCTAACGCCGAGACGGCGTTTCAGCAGCCGGGGGTCCTGATGCGGGTAGACGACGACGACAAAGAGCGATGGCACGAGTGCGAAGAGTAGAAGACGACAACGAAGTTCGGACTGTGTTCTCGGTGCCGCTCGCAGCTGTTCTTGTCTATTTGTAAATATCTGTAAATATATTCTTTCCCGCAACAATATATATATATATATATATATATATATATATATATATATATATATATATATATATATACACGCCGTATCGACGTCACATTGTGTAACCACCTCGGTCACCATGGCAACCACTGGGAGACGATTTGAGTTATAGCGCATAACTTTGATACCTGAAACGCGACAAATAGAGCTTAACGCTCTAAATAAATTACCGAAGGCTCTAAGAAACTGCCCCGATTTATAGAGCGTTTATTTGCGGCTGCTGTCCGAGACAATAAATGCGTTAAATATAAGGGTTCCGCAACGAGGCTTGCACGTTGCACCTGAAGTTTCACATATGGGGGGTATAGGGCACAGAGAAATAGGAGCTACTCGCACGTTGTGCTTTTCAGTTCGAACCATTTAACAATTCACTTCAAATCTTGAGCAGGTCGGCGAAAGATGGAGGCTAATACTGAGGGTTTCTCATCGGTGTGGAGTAAAATATTTTACGATTAACGAATCCGCATTATGGAATTGCGTACTTTGTTTCGTAGCAGGCACTCTTCGCCCTCGTTATCGTTATTTCTTATATTGGGCCCTATTCTCGGACTCCCTAGCGCAAAGTACAAGCCTGGGCGAGTTGGTAGCTATACTCACTCTAAAAACAGCGCAGACAAGACCTAAGGACGACGGAAGGAAACGTACAACAGGAGCGCTCGTGTTGTACGTTTCCTTCCGTCGTCCTTAGGTCTTGTCTGCGCTGTTTTTAGAGTGAGTCCCTAACCTAACTCTCGATGGCTAAAGTTGTGCGGTAAAACCTCTTACTTTGTCTGAAAAAAAAAATATATATGATGTGTTGTACCAAAACTTGGGCTGAAGCGTGTCCCGAACCGATTCAGAACAGTTCCTCTGAATCGTACCAGTTTTGGTTCGGTGCCAAGATGGCGAAAAACAAATGGGCTTGGTTCGGTTATGGTTTCGGGCAAAAATTCTGATTCAGTGTCGGTTTTGGGTTCATCTTCGGCTCCGGTTCGACACCTTGTCCTTTACCTTGCCCTAAAATTGGGAGACAAGGCTTTGGCGCCGCATGAAGATGTAATTGAATTTTTAAGGTTAATAGAGCCCGATACAGAATTTAAGATCACGAACTAGCATGCGCAGCGACATCTCCTGGCCCGGGTTTGCGCGGCACAGAGTATCATTGTAACCTGGTGGCTTAGTGCACCTCCTTCTAAGTGCGCACGACGGAACCCTCTTCCTTTGACCTTTTCTTTTACACAGTGGCCAGCATACTGATTTCCCCACTGCAGCATTTATTTTCTAACTATTCACCAGCATACTTTATAAATGTATGAACTGCCCGTTTCCTGTGGCAAGACCTACATAGGTCAGACAGGGCGTTGTGTAAACGTGCGGCTAAAAGAACACGAGAAATCGCTCTCTGGGTCGAAGTCCTCGCATTTGGTTGATTATTGCCAACGATGTAAAGAGTGCAAGCCGGATTGTGTGCCGGAATGTGGGCCAGTGTGCCAGAAAAAATGCAAACCACTTTATGCGCAGGCTGAAATTCTGTCACATCATAAAGAACGCCTCCAGCGCGAAATTACCGAGGCTTTTTATATTTCGCGACAGGGAAATTCATGCATAAGCGCACCGTCCATATCTTTAACAGCAAAGGAGCTGGCATACCTGGATCACACGTGGAATTAATGTCATTTCCTTTTTCCTCCTTTTTTTGGGTTTTTGAGTTTTTTGGGTTTTTGGTTTGCCCTTCGTGATTGTGACCATGAAGTTTCCTGTTTTCGCCCCTTTTTATGTACCTTTTGCACCCTCAGCATTCTTCAGATGTATCGCCCTCTAAGGTTTATCTTGACGATATCATGTATGTTACTTTTTTATTTACTTCACGAGATGGGTATATATGTCATGTGCTCTTCCATTAAAGTTTTAGTTGCGAAAAAGCGCTCGTGTTGTGTCTTCTCTCCTACTTTAGTCCTCGTTTTTGGCGCTAACTTCATCATGAATTTATAAACGTTACCAACAGTAAATACGTAATACCTTAGTTTTGCCCCCTTTTACACTTCAGTCGCCTTTGTGCAGTAAGTCCTCAACTTTATCAATCGATTCTGATCCTAAAAGACGGGAAGCAGAGGTCGTGAAAGACGCGCCAATATACGCTTCGCATGTGACGAAAAAAACTTTAGCTTCTTACCAAAGCAGCTCCGGCAGGCTAACCCAGAGGCAATGTTTTTCTAAGCTTCATGTTCGCGGCGACCATGGTCGGAGCTGGTAGGTGGCCGAACTGGAGCTCTGCAATCGCCGGTGTCCGTTGTCTGTTCGCCTTAATGGGCGAGGATTAACTCAGTACATGTACACCAGAGGCGACTGGACATAAGAAGAATATTTCAGGCACTAATGACAGCGCACTGCTTTGAATCAAACAAACTTGTGATCAGTTAAGAGTCTTCTTCCGGTGGTACAGTCGCACTGATATCGCTTATTCAGGCACTAAAGAAGCTTTTGTCGCAGCAGTCAGCCAGCTTTGTGGCTTCCTCACACCAGTACAAATATAAAGAGAAGCAGTACGAGCACGTTTTAACTATTCCCTGAAGTTCTGGACAAGCACAGTTTTTTCAACATGTAGTTGTTAATGAACGCAAATTTTTCGGATACTGTAGTATTGCACCATAAGCATCAATATATCCAGAGCTCCGCGGGCACTTGTAGTTTCCTGCTATTTGTTGTAAAACTTTGAAAGCAGGATTTTGCTATGAATTGCAACATTAGACCATTCCTATCGGTATCTTCATAACAGTATATAACAATATCGCGCAGTTGCCTTACAAATAAAAGTGATGTCTTAGAAAGCTGGACTTTCTTATGTCTGACGTTGACGTTCGTAGATGCTTCGATTGCAGCTCCACGGTCACGTGATGTGGAGTGGCCGCGCTGAGCGCAGACACTGGGCAGAAGGTAACAACACGCCGCTCTTTCTGCCATAGGTCTCCGATGACAGCCGGAAAAGTACAGGGCCAGAGCGGAAATACCCTTCACTCCCTAAACATTGCGCCACCAGGGACCATCGACGATCGCAGCGACACCGCTCGGCCGACGGTGGCTCCGGCCACGTTCGCCGTGTCCTAGAAACTTTTGAGGGTGTCTGCAGATCCTTGATCGTTAGTATCCCAGGCCACAGGGTGAGCTGTTATGGTGGTAGTGTGGCACTTATGGCAGACTATTTGCAAATCCTAACCAATGCTGTGCGAGAGTGCTGTGCTACTGATGACAGTGAGTCGGCAAGCAAAAGACAAAACGATCACTTCGACGGCGTAGTGGAAGAGTGACTGGCTATAATGGTAAAATTGTTGGATCACCATAAGTTTTCTCGTACTTTTTTTTTCCTGCCGATTACGCGTTCTCCATTTAGTGCCAAATTTTCGAATGCTCCTTGCCTCTGTGAAAATACCTCAAGAGCGACTCGCCGTTCTTCGGTCAGTTTCAAAGTTCCTCTTTTTAAGGAGCCCTTTGTGAGGTTTCCCTCGGAGAATCCTTTCCTTGAGGTAGAAACTCAACGCGGTGGCTCAGTGGCTTTGGCGTTCAGCTGCTGATCACAAGGTCGCGGGTTCGATCCCGGCCACCATGCATGGTGGCCGTATTACGGTGAAATCGAAAAACAAAAACCACCCGTGTGCTGTGCGATGTCAGCGCACCTAAAAAGCCCAAGGAAGCCCAAAATAATCCGGAGCTCTCCAACACGACGTCCCTAATAGTCTGAGTCTCTTCGAGACGGTGAAATCCCACAATCCACAATCATTGCAGTAGGCACAATGCTGCCTTCATGCTTCCTTACTTCTCTCCTGAACGCATGCTTCGCTGCACAACCAGTCGCTCTGCGCTTGCGCAGTAGGCCGTCTCCAGCGGCTGCAGTGACGCCGAGTTCATAATGGCAGAGCAAACATTCGCTACTGCCATTGCACTGCTGCTACACTGTAAACAATGAGACGTTGCCAGACCAACTATGTTTTCTTGCCAAGGCAAGGAAAGCTTCGAAACAATACGCCTGAAATGCAAAACGAGTGCACATAGGCGCGCGCGTCCTTCACATGTGTACCTTTTTTTCCAATTTATAGACGAATGTCTTTTTTAATTATTAGGCGCACGCACTCGACACACACTCATGTTCGCGGCTGCTCGTCACTGAGCGCCTCCTTACAAAAGGAGCGGCTAAGGACTGTTGTAAAATTGCATGGCTCACTTCGTCGCTTCTTTGAGTTAAGGCATCGCGGAGGATTCCTCATTTGAGGTAAGGAAACCGTGTAAGCTAAAGAGCGCTCTCAAATTTGGCCCTTATTCGTCGTCTGGACAAAAAACACATGGCGCTAAATCGCCTGACGCGCGTTTCAGAGAGCTCATGTCACCCCGTAAATTAGGTGTAATTAAGAAAATCTAAACAATGGACCGGTACGTGTTTTACGGCTGTGGTTTTCCGGAGCGCCTGATGGCATTCTTGGCATTCCAAATATCTGGAAAGCCGCCGCGGTGGCTCAGTGGCTATGGTGCTCGGCTGCTGTCCCGAAAGACGCGGGTTCGATCCCGGCCGCGGCGGTTGAATTTCTTTGGAGGAGAAATTCGAGGCCCGTGTACTGTGCGATGTCAGTGCACGTTAAAGAACCCCAGGTGGTCGAAATTTCCGGAGCCCTCCACTACGGCGTCTCTCATAGTCTTAGTCGCTTTCGGACGTTAAACCCCATAAACCAAACCAACCAAATATCTGGAAGTGTAGAGGACGAGAGTCGCTGTCACCCTTAAAAACTTTCGAGGTTCAGGGATGCCTTAATAAGCTCCCCATTCAACGGCTGGACAGCAAGCCGAGGAATCTGTGACCAAAGCTGTACAGTCGCCGTCAAAAATAAATGGTAGGCGACTTTGTGAAAAAAAATTTAATTTCTTTAAATCTAAAGCATAATGGTCCATGTTTTTTGGTGCACAGTGCAATTCGCACAATCACAATTAGTCTGCACATGTGTATTCAAGGATGCATGAACTGAGCGGGCAATGATTAATTTTTTTCTTTAATATTGCCTTCCATTTAATTTTTACGGCACCTGTACATTTTTGTAACCGAGGCTGAAAGCAAGGAGCACGGTAGAAAAGAAAGCAGAAGGAAAGTTTCACGGGAGCTGCAGAGATTGATTTTGAGTAAACGGTGAAAATATGGCCGAGACGGAAACGGGCCTTTAAAGAAGAAAGTAAATAAGAAAAAACAAGGGAAAAAAAGCGGGGCTCGAGATAGCAACCTATACGTTCCCGAATGCCGATGTCGCAACGGCGTCTAAAAAAAGAGGGGGCGGAACTGCAGTGCTTCCCGCGGAAAAGGGTTTTCGAAAATTCCGGAATAAAAGTAAGAACGAAACGTGTTGGCAGACAAAAAGCCAGCGAGCAGTCGGCCGTCACGTTCGAGGGGCAGGAAGAGGCTGCCGCGCGGCATCACTTCAAAGCGCGGTATCTAAACACAAGCGGACAAAAAAAAAAAAGAAAAAAAGAAGAACAGCGCATGACTTCAGTCGAAACCTCCAGCAAAGCTACACGTGCAACGCATACCCGAGACACTTGAGTGTCCTGCTATCTTCCCGTGCGAGGTCGCTGCCTGCGGCGCTTGAGTTTAGGCTTCGCAGCGAAGGCTCGGGTTCAGTGGACGCAGTCGAGGCCACAGAGAGGCGCTTGGAGTTTTTGTGACTGCACGGAACACTAAGATACACTTTAGTGGGACTGCACCGCAGCTGTAAGGGAGACTGCCATTTTTTCTCTTTTTTTTTTCGTTTCCTCTTGGAGAGACCTTTAGCTTATGAGAGCCATATACTGGCTCCTCGGTATAAAGGGCTCGCCGCCATCAAGATCACAATATTCCGGATGGTGTTTGCAACGCTGGATAGCAATATATCTACTACTGCCAGTCAGTAGCCTTGGCCGACCAGTGAAGTTTAACGGTGTGATGCAGACGCCAGAATTTGGTTGTGTTCTCTTTTTTCTTTTTACAATGCGCAAAGCATAACTGAACCAAGATGTGGAACTCGCCTCTGCCTGGTTAATAAATTACAACCTATGTCCTCTTTTCCTGTGGTTTTGATTTCGGTCTCGGGAGCTGAACAGAGGCGATGACGCCAGAAGCGGGGTCGAGATAGCGTGAGGCATACAAAACGTGCAATGTTTTTCTGAGAAAACGAAACGCTATGCATAAGTACACAGAAAAAAAAAAAATCAAACGCTTCCACCTTCTTCGGCGGAAAGGGAAGACTCGGTCATAAAGTGACAGCGCAAAATGCAAACGACACTTACTTTAAAGAATCCCGAGCGGTCGAAATCATGCTGAAGCCCTACCCTTCGGCGCCTCTCATAGCCCGCGTACAGCTTATCGGTGTTAAAACCCGCATACTAGAGACCTTTAGTCTAGCGGAGACATACCAGCCAGACGTATGCTGGTTTACCGGACGCCGGCTGCACTCGCGCAGTGGCTCCGCCCGGCTGTGTGACTCCTGTTCAGATTTGTTGCGCATCAGATTAATTCAGTTTAGTCTTTCACATATTATGCACAGTGCTTGTTGTACTTTTTTACGGTTTATGTTTTTAATATTCAAGTTCAGCGGTTCGAAGTATGACTGCTATTCATTATTTTTCTTATCATTCGTAGGCAGTTTCAATTAAACGTGTTGTCTTTGGTATTCGCAGTATTGCTTCATATGTGAATTCAATACTTTGTCCTTTTCTTCCCCCCCCCCCCCCCTTCGCAATATAGTTCTGCTTATGCATCTTTGTTCACGTGTTTAGTTTCAATTTGCAACACCTTATCGAAGGTTCCCATTCAGTCTGCGACTCTGGGACCATTGTCCGTACTATTATTGCTGATTGCGGTTTGGTTTATGGTTTGCGGGGTTTTAACGTCCCAAAGCGACTCAGGCTATGAGGGACGCCGTAGTGAAGGGCTCCGGCAATTTCGACCACCTGGGTTTCTTTAACGTGCACTGACATCGCACAGCACACGGGTCTCCAGAATTTCGCCTCTATCGAAATTCGACCCCCACGTCCGGGATCGAAACCACGTCTTTCGGGACAGCAGCCGAGCACCATAACCACTCAGCCACCGCGACGGCTATGTTGTTGATTGTATTATTGTATGCATTATTGCATTATGTAATAAAATTCGCTGCCAATGCAATCAGTGCGACATCATATAATCATGTTCATCGACGACCTCGTGGTGGTTTGTGCGACACAACATCCGTGTGTTTTTTTTCTGCACTTTCATCAAAAATTACCCTCTTCGTTTTTTTCCAGAATGCGGCCGAAGATGATGGATGAAATCATTCAAACTGGAACTAATATTGGCGGTCGCTATCCCTATTCCGGCTGGAATTTCTTTGGAGGAGAAATTCCAGAGGCCCGTGTACTGTGCGATGTCAGTGCACGTTAAAGAACCCCAGGTGGTCGAAATTTCCGGAGCCCTCCACTACGGCGTCTCTCGTAGCCTTAGTCGCTTTGAGACGTTAAACCCCATAAACCAAATCAAACCATATTCCGGCAGTGCATTGTACCTTGCAGTCGTTCCTTACCTTTCGGTCAGCTCCTGTTGAACTTTATGGTCGGAGCTGGACAGCATCCTTCATTTATCCTTTCTATTGCTGCGCTGTTTTTGCGGACCCATACCACGGGTCCGCCTCTATGCCACACTGTGGCATAGATTGCGGCCGAACAGCACGTCCCAAGTCAACCACGAAAGGAAGCCTCCTGGCCTTTCCCTCCTTGCCCGCAATGGAGAAGTGAAAGCGGCTTCCATGACTCTGTCCCTCTCCCGCCTCATTCATTTCATTGGCAGGGGCTTTTTAATGCCGCATTCTAATGAATGTGGCAGGGGCTGGAGGAAAAGAAGAAACGGCCAGGAGGCTTCCTATCGTGTCTGACTTGTGACGTGCTGTTCGGCCAACATCTACGGAAAAGAAGGAAAGAGCATCATTTTAAATGACGCTTCTACCTTATAGAAATGGTCTATAGGCAGTCTATAGACTTCTTATAGACTCTGTTGCCTTCCTATAGATATTTCTTTTTGTCTATTCATAGTCTATAGACTGTCTATAAACAGAAGTCTACTAAAAATGTATGGCCACAAATCTATAGATTTCCTATATACTGTTTATAGCATTTGTATTACCTACAGGCTGTTCTCTAGGATTTGTCTATAGAGAGTCTATAATCTTTATAGGCAGAAGTCTATAGACAGTCTATAGACTGTATGAAAAATTTTACTAAGGGAGCTACCTCCAGGCGCGCCTTGTAGGCCTGACAGCAGATGGCGCAACTCTCGAGGGCAGCCACTGCTGAGCCCACCACGCTGCTACAGTGTCCCACGTGAGCAACATTGTCTTTGGGCAGCAGCTGAATACGCAGCAGTTTCCGATTACTACATACTACACCCGCAACGGTGTCTTTAACCCCGGAGAAATTTGCCGACGCGAAATTCATCGCTGCGTTATGATGAGGACATGCGCCTCGCGTTGCGAAACCACTCCGCTGACGTCAGCACCGGCTTACGCCATTGTTCCGGCGAGGATCGGCGAGGTAGCGCGATCCCGATTATTGCGCAATCACGCGACGTGTTTCAGCGCAGTCGGAGCTTTCTTTAGATTCGGTCTTTTTGTTCGGTGGCACGTGTGACGATAGCTTATTATAGTAGCGAGAGACTATTTCTTCCGACGCGTTTTATGCGCAATGTCAGCCTATAAAGAGAGCAGATCGCTAGTGTGATGAAATGCCTGAACATCGAAAGCTAAAAGGAAGGCATTGACCAGAAGCTTCGGAATGTCCCTGAGCCCTGTTCTTGCGTTGAACTTTGTAATGCACAGCGTACATTCAGTTCGCTAACTGTGTGTGTCGTTTTTTTCTTTTTTTACATTTGACATTTGTCTTCAGGCAATTATATTCGAAACACTGTTCCTTTAAGATTATTGGTTCCATTTTGTGGTGCTCTCAGCACTGCTGTCACCTTTGTCCTGGAATTATTAAGAAAGCATTGTAAATCCACATTCACCACAGTTTCTTCCGTGCCCATGCACGGAAAAGAATTGATCCATTCATTCATACAAAACTCAAGCTCATTATTGACGTCGCAGCGTCAGCTGTGGTTTTGTCGTGTGTTTTCGACGTCATCGTTTGAATACGCCTGCCTGCTTCTACACTTGGATTTTCGCTTTTACAAAAAAAAAAAGAAACGCAATGCAACTTATTGTTTTAATCCATCTGACGCACTTGCAAAGTGTGCGTGTGTGTGTGAGGGGGGCGGGAGCGAGTTAGCCCCTGCCGTAAAGCCAACTAGAGGGACTGGTATGCTGAACGAAGCAGCCACTCTAAAATTACTCCAGAAGGGTCGCTCACTCAAAAAGATCTTAGCCAGAAAATTCAGCTCCGCTCGCCCTATTTGGCGTCAACCCCAAGCGGAGAACTGGCTTTCAAGACACGCTTCAAGTCGACGGCCATCCAGGGGTCGGTGTCTAAGCAAACGGCGCCTGGAAGCGTGTCTTTTTCCAGACAGAACGAATAAAGTGCACACTTTGATAAGTAAACTCAAACGTAAAGCAGGAGCAAAAACCGCACTCGTGCGCGCTGCTTTTCCTCCTTTCTGTCAAAGATGGTAAAACGGCGCTTCCAATGTGAGGCTAGACTCCATTGAGACAGTCGTTCGCCCCGTCTCTTTAACGAACGTCGCCCCAAGTGCTTCTTTTTCTTTCCACACGAGCGGTTCTTCGTCTGCCGACTGCTGCTCTCGAGCTCTGGACTAAAGCCATATTGCAATTACGCGTTTGAGAGCGCCATTCAACGAAGACGGGGCCACGTCGAGGACGAACTGAAGAGCAAGAAAGCTAGAGCGCCATGGAAGGACTGCATGCGTGTTAAGGTTTCGGCGCGAGCCATTATCCACGCCGTGAACGATTCGCTTCATCCTTGGAGGATGGGAAGGAAGACCCTTGCGCGGAAGAGCATTGAAGGCACCATATCTTCAGAAACGGAGCTTTTGGCAGCCTTTCCAGACTGAGGCGCTCTGCTGCTGCAGCTAAGCCTAGTCGCGACGGCTGCATTCTGAAGGGCGCGCAGTGCGAAAGAAAAAAAACGAACACAACACTGTATTTTATCGCTCATACGTAAAATGCATTCTTGCTTATGAGATCCATTCACATCAAACTAAGTTCTCTCTCAAGCAGACATCTGAGTCATTGAGGTCTTTGACCTCACCTTGAGTAAGAAGAAGAAAAAAACACGCGAAAGGAAAACTGGGTGAGTTGGTATGGGTTCATGCTTAAGCAGCGCAGAAAACAGGACAAAAGGGAGACGGGTGCATTTTCGACACAGGTGTCCTTGCGCCATAAAAATTTATCCTCATCATCATCAAGCAGATATCTCACAACAATATCTCAAGGAAATATTGTCGTTTTCCTTGCTTTTGTCCCTTGCAGTGGAGTTTATTCATTGCTTCTTTTGTTTATTTGTTCTTTTCACTTTGTAACGACTATTCAAAGGGCCCATTTGAGTCCGTGACTCTATGACCGTTGTCTGTAATGTTGTTTGTTGTATCATGTCCTTATACTTGTTCTAAATATATAAATTGAAATTGAAACTACACTACACTGAAATTGAACTGGTCCCTCCCTCCCCTCTCCCCCTTTGATCATCAATGTGCCCACATCAAGGATCAGCAGAATCGGTTTATGGTTTTTGGGGGTTTGACGTTCCAAAGCGACTCAGGCTATGAGGGACGCCGTAGTGGAGGGCTCCGGAAATTTCGACCACCTGGGGTTCTTTAACGTGCACTGACATCGCGCAGTACACGGGCCTCTAGAATTTCGCCTCCGACGAAATTCGGCCGATGGAGGCGAAATTCTAGAGGCCCGTGTTCTGTTCGATGAGAGTGCACGTTAAATAACCGGTCGAAATTATACGGAGCTCCCCACTACGGCGACCCCCATAGCTTTGGGACGTTAAACCCCCATAAACCATAAACCGATTCTGCTGATCCTTGATGTGGGCACATTAATGAGTACGTGTTTTGTTTTTTTGTTGTTTTTTTTTTTTTTGGGGGGGGGGGGAGAGGGCGTTAGGCGAGGAGGGACCAGTTCAGCTTCAGTGTAGTGTAGTTTCAATATCAACAAAATCGCGTGACAGCACTGCGTGTATCCCTCATTGATGTTCTCCATTCGAACATCCTTTGAACGCAGAGGCGGAGACTAGTGGTTTTAGCAACTGTCTCGTCTGCGATAAGTGCGAGGTTCAATCTCCAGCGCCGCCGAGTACTTGGCGGATTTCTAACAGGGACAATCCTTCATCCTGGCCTGATGCTCGGCTGCTCTGGGATCAGATACCTGAAAGAAAAAGGTCCCTACCGTGTCGTTGTACAGCACAGCAAGTTTTGAGGATCTCAACAATCGAGGCGACGATTTCGGGCATTCACACACGTCATCACGCTTGATAGCTTGTCGCGAAATAAACAGACTCCCAATCAGTCGTCGCGGTCAGCCATGTTGGATACGATAAGGAAATGTACAGTGTTGCACAAATGTATACAAATGTCGACATTTTTGTTTACATCTTGAAGGGAACCGTATTCCCGCACCTCTGTAACGGAAAGTTGAGTAAACATTATGGTTCCGAGTATGATAACACAAACTTTAACACGCGTTACTTGCTTTGTACAATTGATAAAACTCGAGAACGATGCGGCTTTTCTCCTTCAAAGGGCACCCTTCCAGCGAAGGGTGCCGACCGGTTCTCGTGACCCTGCTAGCATGGCAATGCAGGGAGAGGACTATCCCCGACCAAGAAGGGACGGGACTATGCTCTTTCTTCTGGCACTGCCTGCATCGTCACGCTAGCAGGGTAATCGGCCGACGCCATTGGCTGGAAGGGGGGTCCTTTGACAGAGAAAAGCCGCATCGTTCTCGAGTTGCATGCGACTGTAGGTGCTTACAAGACTTCTTGTGTTTCTTCATGACTTCTCAGTGCAATTCATGTGTGTCATGAGTTTGTACCATAGTGTTTAGACGCTGGGTTTGCGAAAAGTGCTTTGACCTTAAGTATTATGTGCCAAAGAAAAATATCACTTCGTGCGAAGAATTACAACTCAGTTGAACTCTACCTGAAATCACCAAAGCGACTGTGCCCTGAACGCATAGGACGGCACATTAAATAGGTCGAAATAAATAGGTCGAATGGGGCCGGCTTGTTTGATACTGGACTGTGCGCGTAGAACAGGAAATAGTTGAGGATGATAAGCTCCCCCACTCTTTTCCCAGTGTCCAAAAAAAAACTTTTTTTTTTTTTGAAGGGGGGGGGGGGGGGGGTATAAGGCGCGGTTCTGTTTTGTGGCGCCCAATCTTCGGAATAGGGCGAGTGAAATGGGCTTGTGAAATTCGATTTTGTTTTATCTTTGTCTTTTCAATACAGTGGAATAACTTCCGTTTGCGCACTCCGATTTAAGCATGAAGAATCCTTTAAACCGGATACTAAGAATTCCCCTCAGAACTTCTGGATAAGCTTTTTTCCCAGCAACGTCCTACCGTTCCAGAAGGGCACGCACTGCAAAATGGCTCACAAGTTAGCTGCACACGCAATCTTCCACGAACGACGTTTCCTCCACCAACGATGCGGTGGTCTACGGGAGTATAATTAGGTGCAGTGTTAGCACCCCCATGCCCGCGCAAATGCGCATGTGGTCTCCGCACGCGTCTGCCTAAGCGAAAACATTGCGCTGGTTTCTAAAGCCTCCTCCAGACAAGGATTATGTGCAGCGCAGAGAACATACTGCACGGCAGGTATGTCCACAGGCAGGTCACGCATACCTGCTCTGGCTAGACAAAGCCAGCCTTGCTCTTAACTATGGTCAATGGCGCAGGTTAATGGCGGGAGTTGTTCCAGCGAACCGCTGCATTTTTCCTGAAAATGATAGTCCACCGGAGGTGGGCGTTCAATTCCACGTGATTTTAGCTTCTTCCGCCAACTTTTCTCGCACGAAACGCGATCTAAGCCGAGATTGCTAACTTGGCCGCGAGCGAAATCCACCGGCGTGAACAGGCGCCGGTTAATCGGAAGGGCAAGCCGATATAGTCAGGGCAGGGCTGTGGCATGTTGCAAGTTGCGCGTCCGCGCCGAGGGTGGCGCCCCGGTCGAAACGATTGCAGCGATCCTGGTATCGGCGGTAAACGGGGCTGCAGTTAAGCCTAATAAAAGTGAAAATTTTCGACCACTATCAATAATAAAAACATGCTTATGAACTAAATTATAACCAGCCATAGGTATTAAAAATAAAACATCAAAGAAATTAGTTGCGAAGATGACGACGCGGGTAACGCGGCAGCAGACGACAAGCAGACGACGCACGGTCAGCCGCGCAAGCGAAAACGGCGACGTCGGCGACATTCGCACTGCAGCAGCGTCATTGGCGTCATGTCGAGTCACACAGTGAGCTTTTCTTGGAGTCTTTATGCTAAGAACTAGCACTGCAGCATATTATGTTGTCCCTAGCCCAACGCACTGCGATTTCTTCTACACGAGTCAAAGGTTGAAAATTTTCTCTGCCTTTCTCTGCGTGTGTTTATTCATAGCCACAGACTGATGCGTTTCAATACAGGTCAGATGTTTTACTTCTCTGCTATTTACCTAAGTCTCTTACAAAGTCGCGTACAAACGTATATTCAGTCATGTAGCATTTTATTATGTATACTGTACCTTGATACCTTTTTTTATCCCCTATATATTCTCTGTGCGCTCATGTCTGCTAGGTTTACATAATGGCGTTTTTTTTATTTTGATTTTTGGGATGCCTGTTACTGATACTGCAATGTCACTCATACTTAAAATCACTTTTTGGACATCGATTGTCACTGCTGATGTTCTTTTAATAAATTGTTCTTTGTACAAAAACGATTTACGCTTTTCGTTCTCGATCGAGCGCAGCTGCTAAGCAGTCGCGCCGCTCGCCACCATACACCATGCTATATCAACAGACACATCGAAATACAAAAGCCAGTGAGCAGATTCCGTAAGTACTTAGGAAATCAAGCGTGAATGCAGCGCGGGATCAGTTAATCACCACTATTTACAAAGCTTGGATCGAGCTAGCGGCCGCCAGCACCAGGAACGCGCGGGTACAGTGCACTGTAGCGCGAGCAACCGGCCACAACCAGCCGCCTAAACGCGCGCCGCCATATTGGATTTTTGATGCGTTTACCGCCTCTCCCAGGTGCCGCCACCATCGCCTTCTAAAAAAAACGTCCCCATTGGCTCTATGAGAGTGTCACTCCCTTGGTCAGGGTCCAAGCTGCGCGTGACAGCCCCTTTTCACACGTCGTCTGCCACTCAACAGACGACACAGCCCACGCAGACGACTACAAATGCCCTGATCGCACTCAGTTTTAAAACCGCCGGCGTAGGTAGGCGATCGTTTCTCATGAACTACGCTTGCGGGCATCGTTCCTGCCGCGGTGTCATGCTCTCTTCGCCTATCGTGCGCGGAGGCGACAGGATCCCCTGGCAACCCGTCCGGCCTCGCGACAAAGCCGAGCGGCACGACAAACGCCTCCGGCGCAAAGTGGCCGTGTCAGTTGCGGAGGCCGATCGTTGGAAACCCCCCCTGCGGACAGAAAGCCGGCGTAGCCGGCGTGGGTGGCTGCGGCGCAAAGCCGCAGGCTCAAAATCGCTGCCCGCTTCATCGCGCGCGGCCGGGCGTATCCCTTTTAAACGAAGGCCCGAGCGACGATCGCGCTCGGCCGAGCTTCCTGCCTATCCGCGCTAATTACGTCCGCGATTCGAGCACCGGGAGAGAAGGGTCCCCCCGCACTCTCTCTATCCAGTGACGCCAGCAGCGCCCGGTAGACGGGCTGCGGAGAAAGAAAGGGAGGGGGATGGAAGGCCCTTCCTCTCACCCTGGTTGCGCCGAGGTCGGGGCCGCCCTGGTGACGACGCTGGCGCCGTTTGACGCCGGCGCGTGGTTGCGGCGCTCGCTCCTTGCTGCGCCACACGACGCGGCGGCCGCGCGGTGGAGCCAGGTCTGCGGAGCCCGCAACAACCGCAGCACCGCCGATCATGCCGGCTGGGTGGGCGCGCCGGGATTGATAGGGCGCTGAGACGCGACCCACCGGTACCCCCCTGTTCAACGCGTCATTTGTTCGCCTCCTCTCACTATTTCATTTTACCGCCTTCTGCCGAGGAAACGCTAAAGTATTTCGTTCGAACGTTTCGTGCGTTTTTGACCTTAACTTTTTTTGCGAGAACTATGAGCTTCCTGCGGTAGAAATATTGATGCATGCGAAATGCGTATGTCTGGTTTAAAGCTCCCCATACAACGTTGGCAAAATAAATACCAGTTAGGTTGGCTTTACCACACTACAGTAGTTCAGTACGGAGAAGTGATAAGGCACATGAAAAACTGCAGCGCTCCCTGTTGCATGCAAAATGTCAAAAGAGAGCCGAATTCTGCCCAACGTTACCAGCCAGTCCTGATTGCTACGGTCTACCGCGATTGAACCACTTACGATTTGCAATTAAGGTATGCTGCCGACCAAGGACCGAGGAATGGCCGGTGATCTCCAGACGGGAAATTACACTTCCGTCGGAGGAAGAGCCTGTTAGCAGGCTGTTATCCTTCTACCGTTGCCATTTGGCATCATATGCTGACTCCTTCGGGTCACAATGTTTGTATGCCACGAAACGTTAGCGTGAGACTGCAGTGATCTTATTAAATATTTGGCTAGCGGACCGTATTGCTGCCGAGGTGCAGTGCACGGAGCTCATATTAGCCCTGCTTAAATGTTCTACACAGGTTTGACCTATTTCCCCAGCATTAAGGTATCGGTCAAGCGACATTAGAGGCTTACAGCATATTTTTACCATGTTTACATTACTGTTTGCAGGGATAGGCTGTCCCAACCCGCTAACGGCCGCACATACGCGGATGTCACCAGCCTATCCCAGTAAACGGTAACGTAAAAAATGTAACGATGTGCTTTAACCATTACTTTCTTCGTATAGAGCGCGTACCTCACGAACTAGTCACATACATGGGGGATATTTATCAGCTTCGGTTTTGTTGTTCCTTTTTCATTGGGATTTCGTTTTTTGCTGAACCGTGATGTTATGTTCCTTCTCTGCCTTGCTGCACCTGCTTTCTCCACCGTCTTCATCAATCCTGTGCTCTCTTCTCACTCGCTATTACTAGGCTACTAAGGGAACCACATTTTTCCGACTCTCAGCTCTTCTTGTGCCTCCTTGATGAGAAGCGCCCCTAAATGAAAATTCTCACAATACCGTCGACTGCGCAAGAATTGCTAATTTGCTTTGCTTATTTGCATAGCTGAACATTGTTTCACCATCTGCGATTGGTACACTTGTACATTCACCCAGGTTTACATGAAGCACGCTTTTAATTGAGACTTTGCTGACTGCCAGTAGATTAGTGTTGTTACGTCTCTGGAGATAGCCTATGATACAAAGCACCACCTGCACTATGCGTTTTGTTTCGTCAAACATTTTATTTCCCATTTATTTCTCTACATTCCAGCCGCATTCATCTGAGTGGCTAACACGGCACAGATACCACGCACGTTCAGCGCTACACGATTACATACGAGGTGTCTTGCACGATGTCATAAGAGGAGAACGGTACTCTCCAAAGCAAAGTACCAAAAGTAGTAAAAGTTTCATCGGGTTTCTCACATGTACGCGCATATCATGACCAATCTGCTAACATTCTCCCAGGTTAGTCGAGACCGAATAAAGGCTCGTTAGTTTTACTTGTGTGATGTTCACGACCTTTGGTAACGCTACAAAGCACGTCTCTCGTGTTCTCTCTTTCTTTTTTCTTTTTCTCGTCGGCTGTGAACCCTGCACTTTCGCTATACAGGCAGCTTGGCGTTGCGCGAACGTACCGAGAGAGATAAGGACGGGAGGAAGCGCAAACAAAGGTGGCGGCGTCAACAAACGCTTCTTCCTCTTTGTCCCGTACGTCCAAACACATTTGCCCCCGTTTCCTCGATTCTGCGAGTCTGCATCCTGCTGCGAACGCCGTCTATTTCGACCGCAATGAGCGATGGCCTCGAGAGCAGCGGCGGCAAAGCGAGGCACGCAAGGCCTGGCGTGCGAACGAAAAAGAACGGGCACGAAAGGAAGAGAAGGAAAGAAAAGGAAAAAAAATAAAAGGACAAGTTGCGGCGGAGGTAGCAAGCGCAGAACGAAAGGGCAAGGATTGAACCGAAAGTGGGGCGCGCCCCGGGGAGACGGGCACCACGCCTTCGGGCGTGCCTCCGCTCGCTGCCAGACAGCAGAGGACGCGGCCCTGGGGAGAGGAGGAGAGTTAGGGAATTAGGGAAGGGCAGAGCGGAGGCAAACGGGGAGAGTGCAGAGAACGAGGGAGAGACGGGAAAGGACGGTTAGGGTGCGATGGCGCACGGCAAAGGAAAAGCGCCTCGCCACTACGCAGTGCGTCAGCACAAGGAAGAAAATGAGATAAAGCACCCCTGTTTTAATAAAAGCGTGCATTGCTGTGGACGCTAGAGGTGGTGACCGCTAATCACGGATCACATTTGCAAAGCGGTTGAGACAAGACCGCAGTCAAGTGGAGAGTGGCTGCTGCCTCGCCCATCGTGGGTTCAGCGCATAATGGTGTCAGCTGGTCAGGAAACGCGCTTGAGTGCGAAGAGTATTCAATGAGGGAGCCGGGCAGCGAGCTTTTTTTTTCGGGGTAAACGACGTCAACGTCGTAGTATGACGTATGAGAGGGCCCCAGCGTTTACCTGGTCCCTAGGGGAGGCTGTTGCTCAGGCAGGCCTGAGCGCTAAGGGACACGTCAACCGGGAATGGGGTGCTCTCTAAAATATGCGCAATGGTCACGTGATTCAGCTGTATCTGAAAGCGGGTGCAGCCATGGGGGTGATAAGGAGAGGTGTGGAACACCTGTATTTGTAGTTTCCCTTTCCAGGCGGAGGGAAAGAAGTGTGACAGAAGTCTTGAACTCAACCCTTGACTAGCTGACGCCGGCTGTGGCCTCGACTACGTCGCACCTTTTTTGAGAGACAGAGCAATGGCTGCCCTCTTTGAACGCTGCGTAATAGTTTCTTCTGCGCGATACATTCCATTGCCTTTTGCCTCGGCTGCAGAGGTGGAGAGAGGGCGGGCAGCAATGTCCCTGAAGACCGAAGGACTGGGATGCTTAGGGATATAAGGGAGAGGGTACACGGGTACAAGCTAGAAGGAAAGGCAGATGAAGGCACATGGCCGTCGGGGGCGCTCAGGCGCGCCTACCCTTGGCCCCGGGTCGGCCCAGATAGCGCGCGCTTTATATTTAGTCCCTTCTCCAAGCGCGCTCGGTGGCCCTTCTGTATCTCGGTGTCGTGCCGCCGGGGAGGACTGCCTCCGGCACGCGAGGTCGCGATGCGGCAGCGCGTGTCGGCCTTCGTTGCCCGGCTGCTGGTGCAGTTCGCATTCTTGCTCGCTCATCTTGCGTCCGACTGATCGAACAGCGGCGGCCTTGAAGGTGGGCCGCCGGCCTCCTACTCGGAAGGCCGGCAGATCGAAGCAGACGGCTGGTGAAGCGGTCCGCACTAGAGTCCACGAGGCAGGGCACATAAATATCAACGGAAGAAACAGTTTGAACTGTATTTTTAAACTCCTCTTGTCTAAGGAATGTATTGTTACGTGGCGTTCAGCCGAAGAATGTGGCGTGATGAACGATGGATAAGAGATGATTTAATGGCCGCTGGCCCAGCGCGAGCGCGCCGTCCCGCGCCACTGCCAGCTTCGTCTTCTTCGTAACAATATGAAAGAGCGGATAGATTCTTTCTGGGTGCCGAAGTCCTATAGAATTCTGCTACTCTCCTTTCTCTTTCATATTTTTTTATCCCCTCACCCCCTTCCCCCGGTATAGGGTAGCAAACCGATTATCCTTCCGGTTAACCTCCCTGCCTTTCCTCTTCTACCTCCTCCTCCTTCCTTCTTGACCCAACCCAGCCGCTCAAACGCCAGGCGAATAGGGAATCAGGGCAGTGGTGCTTCCCCATGACCGCCTCTTAAGAAAGGGCTTTTCCCGCTCACCGCAGGTGGTTCGTGAGCCCAGCGCTGTTGCGGCTGTGAGTGAGAACGTCCTAGTGGGGTGACGTGCCTTTTCATCGACGTAATCAGTCAAGTGCAATCCACTTGCACGACAAAGCTTATCTACAGAGATTCCAGTCACTCCTGTCTTGCACGAACTGCTACCGCTCTCTCTCAGCAACCTTCCCAAAGTCACCCTTTGCCGCTTTCGACTGCGTCTTTCCTTCCTTTGGTGTCGACCGTTTGGCCTTCATGAGCGAAACAGGGAGATTGGGTGCAATAAAAAGACAAATTGTGGATGACCTTGTGGGGCTTCGTCAGCTATGAGCGGAGCCCACACTTCATTCTCATTCATATTTCTGATTCATATTTCTGAGCTCATTGCAGCCGCGTCCTCAGGCCCGTTCTAGTCTTCGTTCACGCTACTTTACAAGTATAAAAAGTCTTCAACATTTATAATATTTTTATCACTTAGACTGAAGTAGGCGCATTGATATTTGACTGCTCACAAAGACCATTCAATCAGCCTTGTAATTTGATTCCAACAGCCTGCGATGCTTTCATTCGTACTCACACTTTCGGCTTTCTGGATGAGGTGGCAATGTTACGGTATTTATGAAGGATGTATGGCTGACTGAACAAATACCTAGTCATTTCACAGCATCCAAATGTCCCGCCTCTCTTCATATATGATAGAACAAAAAAATCTTTGTTGCAGTGCAGCTCTACTGAACCACCTTGCCCCAACAAAAGATAAATTTTCACCGAACTTAAGGCATCCCTTGGCAAATGTGCTTCCTGCAATCTAAATTCATCGAGAGCCATGAATATAGATATTAGAAATCCTTAAAATACAGCTACAGCTGACTTCTCTTCGGCTGGGGTCTTCAAAATGCACCCACGAATAATGTCTGGGGTCTACGTTAACCCAGTCCTGCACTGACCGCACTGCAGTCAAGTGCCCCAAGTCCAACCCACCTAGTGGAGTGGTACGCGCAAAAATGGCGGATGGCTACTTTATTGTCTTATGCTTTCTTAACACCAAAGTGGAGCCTCTTCGGCCAAGAACGCATCGTGTAACCATCACAGGCAACAAGCACGTTGTTCAGTTATTTTAATCTTTTGAATGCGTCTTAATCGTAACGACGGACCGTGTTGCTGTTTACAAAGAGCTTGCGATATTCTTTGACAGAATTTAGCCACAGCCAACAAAACAGGCGACAATAAAATTCGGGAACTCTCATAATAAATGGATAACGGAAGAAATCTTACAGCTGTTTCAGTACATTTGGAGCCTTTGTGAGGACAATCCTTGAGATCCGCTTTGAACCGAAGCATACAATGATTCAGAATACACTTGCAGTCAAGCTGAGGTTACAAAGAAAAAAAGTTATCAGAAGCAAAAGAAACATGCTAAAAACCAAGCAAACAAGGCATAAATGATAAAATAACCGCCTCTTTTGTTCATGCAACTCCCCTGACTATTGCAATGCGTTCAATGATAACATTGCATCAGCACCGGATGACCTCGAAACACAAACCTTCTGCGCATTGCAGTGTAAAACGACGCTGCCACTTCCCTCCGCATTTTCCTCTTGCGTGGATGCAAACAAGTATAAAGCGCATGCTCGAAGAGATTCTCGAAGCGATTCCTTTATCTAAAGCAGAGTCAAGCATTTACTAAATAACTATCACCGACTCAAAAACGTTCACCTACGCATGTTGATCGGCTGCCTCGAGACAAGCGAAATCTCTGAAAAGTTTAAGATATTAACTATTCGACCTATAAAAAAGATGGGCTCCACACGGGACACAAACAATTACACACCGATTGCGATAGTATCCATTCTTTGCCGCATAATGGAGACTATTGTTCATCAAAGCATGGTGCCGCTTTACGGCAGATATTCTATGCTGAACCAGACGCAGTGCAGGTCCCGCTGTCGGCTCAGCCCCATCGACTTACTCATCTATTTTCTGTTACAAACCTGCTTATCAAAACGTGGCTTATGTTGAGTCTTTTTGTGGAGTTAACAAAAGGCATCCGATACCATCAACCTCGATATTTTGCTTCGAAAAATCTGCTGCTGTAGATTCCATGCGCCATAGGAAATATTTTTTACAAGGTCTTACCGCTTCAATAAAACTTCGGTTGGGACTAGTTGGTGCATGATATTCTCATGGTGAACGATGAGCGAAAACACTGTTCTTCGTGGATTGTCTAGTGTTTGCACTCATCGTTCCCCTTAAGAATACCCTACCGCTTTCATGTAGTTATAACTGAAGACTGTCACAGCGATCCTACGCATGTAAAATATGCTTTCCCGTAGGGATCAATCCTCGGCCCATTACTACGCAAGGTTTACGCGGACAGTCTAGGCACCCTAATCTCAACTCTCACCTGTACCAGTACGCTGAGGATACCGCTCTCATTCAACCCCATAAAACATGTAGCGAGACATTAGTTATCCTCCAGGATGACACCTAGGAAGTGGTAGACTGATTTTATGAAATCACATTTATTTGAATGAAGTTAAGACAGATGTCGTAGGCTTTAGGAATCCTCAAAAGAGGGTTTATTTACATGGATCTCTATGTCTTCATGCACCTCACTGCTGCAGCTGTAGACTGCTCCCCACTACTCCCTCTCCCCCTTTTAACAACTGTGCATGTTCTTTTTCTTTTCTATGTTATAATAACCACTTTTCAGTTTTTCAGTGCTTTGCTTGCTTTTTTCACTGTTGCATTCATTCTTGTCTTGTCATGGATTCTAGCTTGATGCTGAATGTTATGTGGCTTTGACTGCTTACGTCGCAAGTATCATCTTTTTTAAACCCTCCACCCTAAATGCTTCTTGGCGCTGTGTGCAATGAATTAATGAAATAGACGAGCTCGTGACTAGGGCGGTACACAGTCACCATGTCATTAGAAGACATACTACTCTCAGTAGAACACCGTATAAGATTAGGTTCAACACTCCTGCAAACATCCGCCGCATGATATATTGAGCTTCTGGAGAACCCGCGCTTGTGTGGTATATCCATTTGTGGCTCCTGCCCTCAATCCAGAGTCCATCGGGGCTCCTGCCCTCAATCCAGAGTCCATCGGGTGGGTAAAATTCGATACCGATTGTCTGCACACACATTCCAAAGCTCTGGCTTTAAGAAATCAGAGAACAGTATAAAGATGGGAACCTCTAGAGCCCATCCTCTTCAATATCTCTGTTCTCGTGATTGCAAGCAACTAGAGACTTCCTTTCACCTGCTTTCAAGATAGATGAGCCAGAACTGAGGGTACTGAGGTGAGTGCCGCACTACACACTTGCCAGGGCACACGTGCGCCGCAAAAGATGTCAAGAATTATCTGTTCCATTTCATTTGGACGTACTGACTTTTGATATCCTGAACCTGGATTTTTCATTAACAACAGTGCACCCGTCTCTGTTTCCTTTGTGTCCCCCCTGCCCTTTTTTCACTCTTGTTAATAACGAACCTTAAACAATTTGTCCTACTTTCAGCGTTAATTTCTGGACATTTACCAAATAAGCAAAATTAAGAACGCATTTTCATGACTGCTGAATCGCGGGAGCTAATTTTTCATTATATGTGTTTTATCAGTTTGAAATAGGGGGCCTAAATACAGCTACGTAATGTTTAACCTCATAATATTTCGCCAAGTTGCAAATTTGCTAAATATTTTGAGCCGTGTTTTTTCCTTCCTTGTTTCGTGTTGCGATGCTGCTGTGTGCAAGTGCAGTTCCCTGAAGTTTCTAAATCGCCAATCTAGTGTACTTTGCAGGAAGTGCTTCTTTACGTGGAGAAGCTTTAGATTCCGAAATTTCTGTATGCTAGGTCTTCTCCTACTGCGGCACCTTGTGTACTCGTTGTGCCAGGCCGTATGTGTCGAGAATGGTTCGTGTGTCATGCAGACCGCCTTCCACTTCCTGTGGGTTACGACCTCTGTCATTCTGATGTAGTTATTGCCCCCACTGCGTCTTATTTTCATATCTGTCCTCATTGTCTTTGTATTGTGTGCTGTACCGCTTCGTATGTTCTTAAATGTCTTCCCGTTGTTTACCATTTACGGTGCATATTACTCATTTTTTGGAGTAAAAAAAAAACGCTAAGTTACTCGATTTAGTTCTTCTGTATCCCCAGTTCTGCAGTCGTGCACGTCCCATGCCGTTAGCTCTTGCCTCCTCAGATTTACGTTTGGCAACTTCGTTTATGGTCGTTTATGGTGCTATATCCTCCACCCATGTATTTCCTGCGCCTTTCCCTGCCACTTTGTGTGTGTTCTTTTCGTGTCTGCGTCCAAACGTTTTCGCGTTTGCGTTGTATTTAGATAAGATAAGATATGAATTTATTGGGTACATATTGGTTACATAAATTCCGTATACAGGCGAGGGTCCGAAAGACAAGTGACTATCACGGGACCCCCGGTAGATTAATACTAACTTTAATAAAAAAAACAAGCAGCATCACAGACAGGTACAATTAGCAGTAATAACAATTTAGCCTCCACATTCTCTTTCTTGACCGGTCTGTATACACAGAACACGCCAATGTTTCTGATTTTGCGTGTATAACTGCTAGCTCATTGTTCTTGACGGTGTATTTACAATGGTTTCTTCATTTTTATTCGATCTCATCGTTTACGGAGAACGCGACATCAGACGCAGTTCACCACCAGGACTTACGCTGCCAACATATGCACGAATAACAACGTTCCTCATTCACAAGCGCTCGACGTTTCCGCGGGCTCAGATAGTACACCTACATTACGCTGAATAATATTGTATTGCACTGTAAACAGCGTTCCCGCCTTGCAAAAGCAGCGCCATCTACCGGCTGGTAGATACCAACGTCCATACTGGTATTTGCCGGAGCCCATGTGCATTATTGGCCAGCTGTTCGTTGCTGCTAGTAGCCATAATTAGACTTCTGCTCCTACTACACAGTTTTACGAGGGACAGAATGGACAGAACGGCGCCGCGGTGGCCCAGTGGTTATGGTGCTCGGCTGCTGACCCGAAAGATGTGGGTTCGATCCCGGCCGCGGCGGTCGAATTTCGATGGAGGCGAAATTCTGGAGGCCCTTGTACTGTGCGATGCCAGTGCACGTTAAAGAACCCCAGGTGGTCGAAATTTCCGGGGCCCTTCACTACGGCGTCTCTCATAGCCTGAGTCGCTTTGGGACGTTAAACCCCCATAAACCAAACCAAACCAAAATGGACAGAAGAGGTGCGCACTATCAGCAGCTCTGCTTTTCTTCCCGCGAACGTCTGTACAGGCTACTCCAGCGACGGCGTGAAAAAAAATACATAGGAACAAAACATCCAAGCGGGAAGGGAACAGCGTCCCATGAGATTGCAGTCATTATTGAGGTGCATCCTTCACACGTGTGAAGGGAGGGATGTACTAACATGTTCCAAGAGCCCGACCTCTTCGTTCGTCAAAGACACTGACGGTGTACAAACGCATTTACAATTCATGCCCGGGAGACGTGAAGTAAGCTTCCGTAACTTTTCTCTTAGTTTAAGTGATTATATCGCTCCAAGATGGTCGTCTTCGTGAGGATCTCTGTGTGGTAATATCTGCACCTTGCTCAATGCACGGCGAGTTTCCCTGGGGCTCGTAGCGTATCGCGCGCTGCGCACTATTTTCCTCTGCATTTTCCACTTCTTTTTTGCATTCCGTGGACTTCATTTGGCTTTTGGTTCGACACGTTATTTTCCGCTGTTTCTCTTTGCGTTTGAAATGGTCAGAAGAAGCAACGTTCGTGTCGTACCCGCTGCCATTTTTGTTTAATGGATGCGAGAAATGATACACTCGTGGAACTGCAATCATTTTCTGCCTTCTCTTTTCCGGCTCTTATCTGCGCGCTTTGCTGTCCTTGGGGTCGACCTTCCTGATGGTTTCTTCCGCTACAGAAGCTATCAGCGCAGGTGGGCAGCCACTCTCGCGTATAGTCTTGCCGCTTGTTCCTTGACCGCTCGATGGACGCCGTGGGCGCATGTTGTTTTCCGCAGCTTGCCTGAGGCACGATGTCGCAATCGTCTTTTTTCACCGCCTCCAAGTGCTCTGAGTCGTAGGGCAATATTCCCGTCTGGCTTCTCGTCTTTTACTGCCACGTGTGCAGCCAGCCGAAATGTATGGGCGTAGATCAAGATGAATTCTAGGCCTTCGCGCGCTCTCCTGAACACTTCCATGTTTCCTTCAGCTTCGTCTTCTAGGCATCTTCTGTGCGGGAAGCCGACAAGGCATCCATATACTTGAAGGCTCTTGCAGCGCCATCATCCTTCTGGCTTACTTGTAACACTCCACCTCCATTGGACAGTTGAAGGTAGCACAGTGTTGCTGCGGCGCAGGAACAGGCGCTTACTCCTTCCTTCTGTGCATGCACGGCGCTCTTGGTGATGATGATGACGATGATGACAGTGAATTTTTATGGCGCAAAGGCATCGCGGCAGAAGAGCGCGGCATGACACAAGGTAGTTTACATTGCACAAGGTGAGGTCAAAGACCCATTTACCAAGTATTTCATCCTGAATATGCCGAGCACAAATAAGAATCTGCTAACGTAGATTTCACATTCATTTCGAAACTCAATTGCGCCCAAGGTCTCGAGGCACTCTTCAACTGTCGATATCGCTGCTTCTTTTAAGAAACGTCGTAGAATACGTCAGTGATGCTCCGTGACAAGCACTCCACCGCTCTCCTTTCCAGAGAAACTCTAGATCAAATTTCGCGTTTTTTTGCCTCATTTGTAGTTACTAGCATGCTGTGCTACAAAAAACGTTTGCTAGTCGGTTATCACAGCTTATGGCACGCTTATCTGGTAAAGCCCGTGACCACAGCGGTAGCCACTACGCATTGCAAATTTGCCTCTGGGAAGCTTCTTACTTGCACTCGTGCACATTTCGTGCAGCTTTCAAACAGTGGAAATAACATATAACGCTGCACAGCCAGGCTTAGTAGGCAAAACTACAACGCGCTGTACCGTTTGTAAGCACAGCTTGTGGCCTTTTGCGTTAACCGTGCCAGGCAGAATATCAGAGCTCTCATTCGGTTGGTTAGAGACTAAGATGAGAGGAATGCACGAAATGATTCTCGAAAGCTCCCGAAATACCACACCTCCTGGTTAGCCCCCGTTTACGTCCTTGGAACTTCGGCCAACCTTCTGACCGGACTTGAAGGCCTCGATAAATACTGCTAAGCCTGACAAACAAAAATACAAACTTAAAATGCAAACGCTGACTCTTCAATTGGAGATAGGAGACATGCTTTTCGAAAGGGCATGAGGCCTGGCTCAAGAAAAGAATATAAATGTAGTTTGCTAATTTTCTACACGCTTTAAATTTCTCAATAATGGAGACCAGGCGAGAATTCTCGCTACTTCCCTTTGCAGTACCCATCGAAAATCTACAAAAATTAGCCTCTTTACGCGACCAGTAGATAATCGTGGCAAAGCAGACATTTGGGCTAGTTGGTGTGAATTCATGGTGGAAAAACAGCGCAGACTAAGACAGAAAACACAGAAAAAGAGGGGAGACACTACAGCGCTTGTAGTGTCTCCCCTCTTGTTCTGTGTTTTCTGCCTTAGTTTGCGCTGTTTTTCCACCATGAAGTAGATAATCTTCGGACATGCTACGCTGCAAAAAAAAAAAAAGGATAAATATCTACCGCATTGCGGGGTGCAATTGGAATACCTTTTTCTTTTAGTTTGTTCATAAATGTCATCAACACGCAGTACAAGGATAGAAAGACACATTTAAATTCTACGCGAGAGCAATACCCATCCTAGGCTTGCACAAGAAATGACTGTGAAAGATTAATCCCATATGTGTATTAATCCATTATTCCTGGAGTTGGTGCAACACGCTCAGAATTGATCCCGGCCGTGGCGGTTGAATTTTTATGGAGGCGAAATTCTAAAGGCCCGTGTACTGTGCGACGTCAGTGAACGTCAAAGAACCCCAGGTGGTCGAAATTTCCGGTGCCCTTCACTGCGGTGTCCCTCATAGCCTGATTCGCTTTGGGACGTTAAACCCCCATAAACCAAACCAAACCGTTCAGAATCAATCTGATGACATGCACGTGAAGACGAGCTTAACGCCTCCAAGCCAGAGCCGTTCAAGATTTTTACATTATTAAAAAAACAGTGTTCACATGCGCAAAATGTCATCAAGTGCAGTACTAAAATTATCTTGCAGAATGCTGTTGCTCTCTGTTGTAAAATCGCATGAGTAGTCACATGTACTCGCATGTCATCATAGAAGGCGAGTGTCAGTCGGAAGTGGACGTACAAATCCCGCCATTCGCAACGAGAATTTAGTGGGGGTATTTCGTCTGTAATAAAGTTATGAATGATGCACTCGCTACCTGGCAGAAAGTTCGTTCTAACGAAGTTGCATGCTTTTATGCGGGACGAATGCGGTCGGAAGTTTGCGTTTCTGGGGCGAATGAGCTGTGGCGAACTGAGTAGGTTGTGAATGCTAGTAAGTAAATTTGTGCGCGTGGCACCGCGTGGATGCCATCAAAACTTACGACATTAAGCACTGAATGGCATTAAATTTATCCGTACGTGTGGTGTAATATGCTTTGCATATTATACTCTAGACGTAATTTTAGGCACGCTCAAGGCCTGTACATATACCTGAAACTCCTGTTATCTTTCTTTGCCTATGAATGTGTGCGCCCTCGTGCTCGTCCAATGTTTCTTCCGTTCTTGGTTTTTTTTTCTTACTGACCCTTGTCGGGTTGCGATTTTTTTCTGGGCATTGGTAGATTCTCCAGAAGGGGATGTTGAGATCGAGAACCGCTTGCCTGGGAAAACTTCAAGCGGTCGCTCCCACGAGTTCACGGAGCAGATGCGGCGTCATGATGTCGAATGCCGGCGGCGACGACGGCAACGTCCCCATTTCGTTAGCGGAGACAGTGGAGCGCTTTCTAATTAGCTGACGAGCAAAGGCGACCGAGTTCAAACACAACGCGCAGCGGCGTAACCGTGTTCGCGCATATATGTGGAAATCAAAGCGCATTGTGTTCCCCTGCGTTTAAGTACAGCAGCCGCATTCTGTTCCCACGGTGCACTCCTGCGTGAAGACAAAAGTCTCGTTGGCTGTACACGGAGCCCAACCTTGGTCAGCGACCGGACCTCCATCCGGGCCTCCCTTATATAAATTGTCTATAGACAGTCTATAGCCTTCTTAGTGACTCTACTGACTTGCTATAGATATTGCTTTTTGTCTATTCATAGTCTACGGACTGCCTATAGACAAAAGTCTACTGAAAGTGTATGGCCATAAATCTACAGATTGTCTATAGACTGTATGTGGCACTTGTATTGCCTATAGACTGTCCTCTAGGATTTGTCTATAGACAGTCTGTATACTTTATAGATAGAAGTCTATAGACACTCTATAGACGGTCTAAAACTTTTTTTGTAAGGCTCAGCCGGGAGAGACAGTGTTGGGGAAGTCTGTTCTGTGCGGTTCTCAGAAGCAGTGCGTGTGACCAATGTGGCTGAACATTACTGAACGAACTAAGCCTCCGAGCGAGAGACCGGGGCTCAGGGGACACCATGAAAAGACCCTAAGTGTTCATTTTTCGTGCCTTTCTCACATGTGTAACCATGCAAATATATCACTGTTAAGTTTTTTTTTTTTTTTGTGATCCGCGGCCCATATTTGATTCGGTGACAATCTACAGATGTCCGACCGAGTGCCAGCAGCAGCCCGATCTCTCATTCGGCCCATCGCTATAGCCTTGAGTCCGCTACCACGGTATAAACACAACGCGATACACTAAGCAATTTCATCTGCTATATTCAGGCCGCTACCTTAGCCATGCTTTACCATGAAAGCGTTCTTTTCGCGGTAGTTCCGTGATCGCTGAGATTTCCCCCCGCTGTACGGTGGGTGGAGAGGATAACTGCGAGATAACTATCGGCCTCCACTGATCGCGAACAAAGGTCAAGTCCGAGAAGCGGGAAACATTGCCCGCTTTGCTACTGTAACCAAAAAAAAAAAAAAAGGCGATTCCTTAAACGCCCAGTCTGCGGAAGTACGCACGCTCAGACCTTATTCATGTCCACTTCTCGAATGGAGCCGCACAGCAAGCAGAGCCGCATTTTGGCATTGCCGCGAGCACGAAATGTTTTTACAGTGATAACCATAAACGGCGTCGTCGTTAATCTATAGCGTTGGCCTGCTGTTCAAACACGAGGCTGCCTAAGTAGGCCTGAGCCATCAGTTTGTGTTCCATGCTAATGTAACCCCTTGTGACTGGGCCTCCCTTTGATCTCAAAGTCAAAGCGTTTATTTAGACAACTCAATGGTACACTTGCCTAGGGCGCAGACTAAAAGGCAAATGGATGCCTGACAGAGAGTCCACGCCCTTCTTGCTCCCATTCGAGAGCACAAGACATTCAGCGCATAAAATAGACACAAAAACGAAAATGGAAATACAGAAAGGATTTCCGCCTTCCCTTTCTGGCATCCTCTTTCGAGAGCAGTACACGTGCCCTGGTTCCCAAGGGAACCAGGGCACATTCCCCCTCTCTCTCAACTCAATGCAGTTGGAGGATGCGTCCCTTAAGAACACACGGGCTGAAGCTCCTCTCTCCTTCTCTCCATAGCCTCGTGGGGCCCCGGAAAATGCGCGCACATCCGCGAAATGTTCCACGAAGGCTGCTATTGTGGAAGTCTGCCCCGTATTGTGGATTCGTGGTGAAACAAAGGCGCCGAGGACCAGAACATAAACAAATTTGCACTTAGGCCACGAGGAGGCAGCATGGCGTACAAGCTATCGCTGTCGCTTTTGCGTTCTTGGGGAAGACGAAAACACGGGAGTTCCGAAAGACGCGGGTTCGATCCCGGCCGCGGCGGCCGAATTTCTATGGAGGCGAAATTCTAGAGGTCCGTGTACTGTGCGATGTCAGTGCACGTTAAAGAACCCCAGGTGATCGGGATTTCCGGAGCCCTTCACTACGGCATCCCTCATAACCTGAGTCGCTTCGGGACGTTAAACCCCGTTAAACCATAAACATCTGACTTCACGTATTCATCTTCACTGCTCTCATCGCTATGGCTTTTTGTCTCTTTGTCGTCGTTTTTTTTTTTGTGCCGCTGTTTCTTTTTTTTCACTGGGCTGTTCACTTCGCAGTAAAGCGTGTTTTGTTTTTGCTTCTTTTATCATGCTACACTGTCTAAAGTCACAACTGTCATCAACAGGCAGACAATATGCCAGACTACGGGAAAATACGGCTGGATTAAAAGCACGAATCGAGTTAAAGCCGAGAGCTTACAATATACTGTCGCAATACAAAGAGACGCGAAAAGTGCGGCGCATGGGCCCCCCGCTGTACGAATTCATTTTCATCGCGCTTGTACTTGGGTAGTAACAAAAAAAGAGCTAAAATCACCCATAAAAATGCGAACAGCGGGGTGCATACGCGCTGCACTGTTCATCGCCTTTGTACCTGGATAGCAACAAACAAACGCTAGCGTTTTTCTCTCCAGCTTTCTTTTTTTGTTACTACCCAAGTACAAGCGCGATGAAGAGCGGAGCGCAGTTGCACCAGGCTATTCGCAGTTGTTTGTGTCGCCCCTGTACGTACGGCGTCTGCATGTTGTTCGCCGCGCAAATAAGTGCAAGTAGCAGAAGATTTGTCACGATGATAATGCACATCCGGTAAACACTGCGCTCACCTTCAACCTTTCGATACGCACACGTAGTATTCAATACGAAGACGTATACGAGCTAAATCGAACTCACAAAGCTGCAAAATTTCTGTTTTAAATCGACTTTGATGTCGCTCTCGGATAACGAGAAAGTTATTTGCCAGTTCTCCAAAACTGAGCTCTTTGATATTAATTATGGCCCAGACTGTTGCCATTTCGTGCCCCTTTACTCCAGCGGTAATATTCTGCCTCTTGCCGAATTACGTAAATTAAAATTTTAAGTTATTATTTTCCGATTCAGCCATCATGCTGCAGAGCTTGAAGTCTTCCAAAATTATTATTTTAGCCGTAGTAATGAAACAAAGTCTTGTCAGCTTCTAATCTTCTTCCGAAAGTAAGAACTGATTATGGAGAATTCTCCGCAGTATTCAGCGGTACAGCGTTATGGAATTCCTTATCACACGAAATAAAATCATTGCGCAACCGTTCTATTTTTCATCGTATTATAAACTATTTATGCTTGAAAATTATGCCATAATTCTTATGCACATGCACATTTTTGTTACTCAGTGTCATTTGTATATTTTCTCTTATCGCTCTTTCGTGCGCTTTGTACATATTTTACTTGTTTACTAACGATGCTGTTATTGTTATACAAACAATTGTATATTGATGTGAAAGCAATTGGGGCCACTACCTTAGTATTTGTTTAAACTACGTTGTTTTCCATCAGGAGGTCGCCCTGACGCTTTTTAACTATGTAACATCCTACAACACATATTTCCTGTACTCATTTCTCCTTGTATTATTAATGTTCGATAAACTTGACGCGTTGCTGGTCTATAAATTAAGCGTTAACGCTATTAGTTTGCAAAACTGGAGGTGCATGCACAGCTACCGACGCGGTTCCCGTTTCCCATTCGGAGCAGCGCACTTTAGAGATCGAAAGGCGCGGGTTCGATCCCGGCCTCGGCGGTCGAATTTCGATGGAGACGAAATTCTAGAGGCCCGTGTACTGTGTGATGTCAGTGCACGCAATAGAACCCCAGATGGTCGAAATTTCCGGAGCCCTTCACTACAGCGTCCCTCATAACCTCAGTCGCTTTGGGACGCTAAACCCTAATAAACCAAATAAACCAAACTATTTTAACGATACTAATAAAACAAATTCTTCTCTTCTAATTTTCTGCTTCCCAAAGTAAGAACTAATTAAGGAAAATTCTCCGCAGTATTCACCTGTACAACGTTACGGAATTCCTTGCCACACGAAATAAAATCATTGCGCAACCGTTCATTTTTCATCACGTTATAAACAATTTAGCCTTGAAAATTACGCATTAATTTTTATGCAAAATCTTTTATTTGCTGCACTATTTTATGCGCAATCGTTTCTTTGTTGTTTATATGCACAACCTGCTTACTAACGATGCTCTTATTGTTATACAGATATTTGTATTATCATGTGAAAACAATTAGGGGCTACTGCCTTAGTATTTGTTTAAACTACGTTACTTTTCATTATGAGGTCGCCCTGACGGTGTTTAACTACGTGACATCCTACAACACATATTTCCTGTACTGAGTTTTCCTTTTATTATTAATGCTCAATAAACATGCATTGCTGGTCTATGAATTAAGTGCTAAAGTTTGCAAAACTGGAGGTGAATGCGCAGCTAGCGACGCGGTTCCCGTTTCCCATTCGGAACAGAGCACTTTAGCGGTGGGCACTGCAGACGCATATAATCATAGCAGTCATCGAAGAGCGGCGGCGGCGGACACACGGAAACCGAGCACCACATTGGAGGATCGGCGACGTGCATCCAGCCGAAGCTCACCGGCGAATCTCTCGGTCGAGCGACGCAAGACTGCTCTGCACTGCATACCCACCAGAAGGAACCCCTGACACCGCAGCACTTGCCTCACATATGTAGAGGATCAAAATCCTGCTGTCGTACTCGCCAGGTGTTCTAAACGGTCCTTCTAAAGCTATGAGTGTATTTCGTGCGGAGGGATGATTGACTTCTTCAGTGGAAAATGCAGGCCTCGAAAAAATACTACCCGGAGAATGATAGAAGGGAGCACAATAGGCTGCCACCCTTTCCACTGCGGAAGTCGGCCAAACGCAACTAATGCAAACTAATGAAAGTAACAAGATCCTTTTCTTTTTCCTTCTGAATTGCTTACGATGCGTGTTTGCAACTGAACAAGGATAACAGTCCTACTAGCTTTATGCGAATCAAAATTAGAAATGTTAAACTGCCATGATAGGAAATAGCATTATAATACTCGGTCAGAACGATTTCGTTTTAACGAGCCTTGTCCGAGCTTATTCGAGGGAAGTTTTACTCTTACCTTACTAATCGCACAACCCGCACCGGTCGCCTTTTATTCCTCAAGCGACAGCACACAAGTGGAAACCGCCACAGGACGCGTAGCAGCATTTGCCCAACGCTTTGACCGTGATTGCGTCCATCTGTCGCGCTGTGGCTTCGGTTAAAAACCGCAGCAAAGACCGCGCGCCCTTCGCAAGAGCGTCAACATCGCCTCCGCCTTTTGAAGCTCACCGTGTTCCGCACGACGACTGTGACGACGCCGATGCCGAGTGACGCCGCTGAGGGAAAGAGAGAAGTGGGGAAAAGGAAGGAGAAGGGGAACGAAAGAAGAGGAAAGAAAAAAGAAAGGAGCCCGCTCCTTACTGCCTGCTTTCGACTGATATGCTTCTTATTTTTCCGAGGGACACCCAAGCCAGACTCGGAATCATCCGTCATCTCGACTGACGGCGAATGGAGAAGAGACGTCCAAGAAAGAATAAAACGCGGAGCACGGAAGGCGCACAAAGAAGCACACACGCGAGTACTTCTCGAAGAAGGAGGGCAAATGGCTCTCCAATGCGACACGGGAGCGCCAGCGAGGCTTTCAGAAATAGATTTCCAGCTACGCTCGCGTTCGCCCTGCGTCATTCGCGAGCTGCATCTACGCGAATTGCGCGCGTAAACAACGTCGTCGGCCATTTTTTGTTCGCCCTTTCCTTTCCCTTACTCTTCCCCCCCCCCCTCCACTTTCGCGATTCGTACTGTTTTTCTCCGCTCAGAAATCAGCGCCATCAAGAAGGAATTCTTTGCGCTCGGCTCCACAGCGATCTGCGCGCGGTTAGAGCGATAGCTTCTGCGAACGCTGGGATCGCGTGAATGCAACGCTTGGCGCTTTGATCTCCAATAAAGGAGCTCGCGGGTATTGCGGAGACGCGCTTGTTTGTCGGCCGCAATTCTCTTTAATCTCGTAAGGTGCAAGCTCTGCTAGGGCTCGTAAGGCATCCCGAATAAATAGCTCAGCCCGCAGCAAACATGAGAAAGCGAGAAAAAAAAAGAAAAGGCAGTGCTCTGATTCTACTTTTCCTGCCGCGGTTCTGAAAATTGCCCGGCTTTTCTCTGCTAGGCTTAGCACGATGTGAAAGCGTGTTTGCACCTTTACTTGTTTTTTGCAGTGTACTGTTCCGGCGCACTGACGCAGTAAACATGCGCTGCCAAAGACGCGCTTTGCGACCATAGCTCGAATTTCACTGAGTGCTGCCTATAGCCGAGTCGGTGCTTCGCTA